>NC_056728.1:1608171110-1608471110 GCF_019279795.1 Protopterus annectens
TGGGTGCCAAACCCTCATTATGAGAGTCCAATCAAGACAAATGAAGTGTAAAAGAATAAAATATTTAAACGCATTGGCTGCATGACAGCTTTACTTAATATCTAGATGGTAGCAAAATGTTGAGAGGCATGAAAAATGAATTACTTTTTAAATACATTACGGAATGCCAGTCAAAATCAAGTATAAGAAAACAAGGAGCACTCAACTCAAACTACTTCCTTGCACTGCAGTTCTAATTATAATTTATATTCAGCTTTATTAAAGCACCTTGCACTGCAGTTCTAATTATAATTTATATTCAGCTTTATTAAAGCACCAAGTAACATGCTGAAAGTAGCAATCTCGGATGCCCCCACTTGTAAAAATGTTTCTTATCCAAAACAGACCTGCTGCCTGACAACTATCTACTTGTTTCAAGGGGAAAACACAATCAAAGTAAAAATGAAAAGCAAACAAGAAACAAGCTCAAGATACATTGCTTAAATTATTACTGTACAGGTTATGGACCACACATGAATGGCATTCTGTTTAGATTACTGGTAAAGCCCTCAGAGATCACTAGAAGTCTCCAACAAGTGTAATGAGCTTCTTAAAATAATGTAATCCTGTCCTTTACTACAAATACTGTCATATGCATTTCAATATCCAATGTTTATACATTATCTAGTTGGCATTCTCTGCATGGCAACAGAAAGGCTTCAATGTTGGCAATTCTTTAACAGTATGCTTATTAAAGCTTACTTGCATGTTATGATCTCGAACAAGCTTACTTGATGGTCATTAAAGCATTGCTACTTAAAACACAGAGCAACAGGCACTTTGAGTAATAAGCATAAATCAACAGTACAAAAATATGACAGAAACCAGACCATTCTGCAAAATCGAACAGATGAAAAGCCACTGTAGTACTTGTGTCTACCTTGTATGGGGGAGATACGCTGCACATTTACACTGCATAACTGATCCTTGCTTTGCTTGGACACATCTAGACTCACTACATGGGGGAGTGGGGTGCAACAAGTATGTCACAATTTGAAATGTCTCTGGCTGACGGTGATTGGCCCTAACACACACTTGTCATACCTCTCACCCTCAGGGCAAGAAATCTGGGCAAAGCCATACATAGAAGTGGGACAAAGGCCCAAAAATAAGGACAATTTTTAAATATTGTTCTTATAAACTTAGAAAAATAATAGAATAGGTATTGCATTAGTATGAATTTTTTGAAGGATATGAAATCTGAAACTCAAATGCCTGTCATTATTTTCTAACTTCAGTCTTTAATGATTTACCACTAATTTGCCAAAAAAAAACACAATTTTATGCAAAATGAACCAAAAATGTGATGCAACAATATAAAATAGCCACACAATACAGCTGGGAACCTGTCAAAGAAGGGACACTTTAATATTAGTACAATAGTAATGCTAACTTGAGCAGCTGACAAAATAAAAGAGTCTACATGCATTTCTGAAATAAAAGTAATCTATAACTCTGATTATTACAGTTATTTCTTAATTGTAAACCCTCCATGTTTTCTTCCAAAATTGCTATTTTGCAGAGGGATTATTAGGGGAAGAGCAACATTTGAGCCAAATTCAGGGACAGTTGAGAGGTTTGGCTATGCTTAATTCTATAAAGCAATCATGTACCTCTCAACCTGTTAATGTAATAAATCTGGACAAGGCCAAATATATTAGGGAACATATAAACAGTACTAAAATTGCTCTTGTATAAACTGGGGCAGTTGATAGAACAGGTCTTACTTTAGCATGCATTTTTCTGTAGGTTATGAAGTCTGAAACTAGTGTGTCATTATTTAGTGACTTAATTCCTAAATGATTTGCCAGAAAACAACAAATTTTATGAGGAACAAACCAAAAATAAGAAGCAAAAAACCTATTCATTCTTTGAAAATCTGGACAGTTGGGAGGTATAGTTCAGCTGGGGCTGTCTAAGTTTGCCGCCCTTCCCCCTCACAAAACTGTGGTCGAATGGAGCCTCCCCCTGCAGCCATTCCAATGATTCATTACTTTGCTATTTCACTCCATTTACCATAAACACTAATGTGCATACTGATTTACTTCTATGATAATTTGAACTTCATTTGAAAGTTTTATTTTGCATTTTACAGCACAAACACTAAGACATCTGCTAAACAAACTTGGCATTAAAACTTCATTGCCCTTGAAACTCTCATTGAAACAACATTAAAACCCACATTCAAAGAAAATACATTTACCTGTGACAGATAAAAATTAATTTTGGGCTGTTTTCAAATCATAGGCCCCTTGCATATGAAACATACATGTGCTCTTTGATGCACCTTCCTATTGCTTTGAACATTTTTCCAGTAAACAATGAAACAAAACTGCCCAATTCAGAACATTTCCATCATAAAAGTCTACTCAAACTGCTACAGTCCACTATTATCAGTAAATATGCACAATTCTACAGTTCACCATTATCAGTAAATATGCACAACCTCTGAAGTAGTAAAAAAGTCATCTAAATAATTCCACGTTAAATAAATCTGTAATGAAGAGGTTGCTGCTAGCAGTCACCTTTATATTTCATGGTTTCATCGAACAATAAAGTGTCCGATACCCCTGAGGAATAAATTGCCTAAATTACATTAAAAATAAGCTGGTAATATTGCAATAGGAAATGGATGGCAAACTGATAGGCTCATAATTAGTATCTTAACTTTCAGTACGGCAGCATTCACCCCTTATGGGAGTAGAACCAACAACCTTCTGCATCAAAAGCAAGTACACAGCCTGTTGTGCTATTAGCACTAAACTTCTCTTCCCCTGCAGCTCTCAGCTCCTTGTAAAATCTACTCAATACTCAACTGCATCTCAACTTCGCAGCACAGGAAGTCTGGAAAAAAGCCAAATTTATTCGTGGGTCAAACATTGCTTGTATAATCTTGGAAAGCTGCTAGAATAAAATGCTGTGTTACCACCATACATTTTACTGCCAAAGTCCCTGTGCAAAAAAGAGTCAGAACAACATACCACTATGCCAAATCACCTGCTTTGTGAAAGAAAAATGCTGTAATACAACCTGCATTTTACAGATAAGGTCCCTGTGCAAAACAGTCAAGAGCAACATACCACATTGCCAAATCAGCTGTTTTGTGAACGAGAGGAAGACTGAAACTTAAATGGCTATCATTTAATGAATTCAATTCTCACCATAGCTATCAACCTCTTAGCACAAAACACCTGGACAAACCCAGTAATGAGGAATCCAGCCCTCAAACATATTCAGTGAATTCAGTTCTTGCCATAGCTGTCAACCTTAGCACAAAAAACCTGGACAAAGCTACTAACAGGGTATTACAGTCCCAAAAATAAGGAAAATTTTCAAATAGTCATCTTATAAACTTAAAACATTGCTATAATAAAAGGTTGTGTTACTATATATTATTGCTAGAATAAAAAGTTGTTTTACCATGTATTTTCTGAAGACTATGAAGTCTGAAATTCAAATGCCTGTAAATTTTACTTCTGATGGAACAAAAACAATTTTCAGCGGAGGCCCAGGGAGAAATACTGTAGACATGTCTTTGTAAAATGGCAGGACACCAGAGCAAATCCACACAAACACAGAGATAAGATGCAGACTCCACAAAGAAGGCACCCCAGCCAAGAATCAAACCACAAATCCTGTAGCTATGAGGCAACAATACTGCCACTGCACCATCAAATATGTAAGAAATTAAGCATTCAGAAACCTGAAGTCTGAAATGCAAATGCCTGTCAATTTTATTTAACATTTGTTAATCAGGGCAGTCTGACTTGGAACAAAAAAACAATTTTCAGCAGAGGCCCAGGAAGAAATAATGCAGACATGTTTTTGTAACATGGGAGGACACAAATGCAAACCCACACAAACACAGGGAGAAGATAACAGACCCCACAAAGAAGGAACCCCAGCCAAGAATCAAACCTGAGAACCTGCAGCTGTGAGGCAACAATGCTACTACTACACCATCAAATATCAAGCATTGCAACATTTACAAACCACAGATATTATGAGGAACAGATCAGATCAAATATGAGGCAAAAATCTACAATTTTTTTACAAATGGTGGTGGGTAGGGAACTCAAGTCTTTAACACCTGCATACAGGGTTCAAGCCTGAGGTATTCCCTACCACACCACCATGAGCACCTGGGGCATTTTCACACACACACACACACACACACACACACACACACACACACACACACACACACACCAAAGTAAAAAGCACCATACACACACCAAAGTAAAAAGCACCATACACACACCAAAGTAAAAAGCACCATACACACACCAAAGTAAAAAGCACCATACACACACCAAAGTAAAAAGCACCATACTTTCTCACACACACGGATTTGTGGAATACAGATGGTGTAGTAGCTCATTTCTTGGTTAGCAGAAGGGCAGCTGTAATAAAGTGATATTCACTTTTTTTGAAATTAAGTGTAGGGTTATCTTCATAAATAAAGAATTATTTTTCTATTGATTTGTTTAATTGATCATAGCTTTCTAGATGCAGCGTATATAATGTGATTTAGATATGTTCCTGCCAATAGGGTTTATACGTATCAACTGAAGATGACATTTTGTAGTAATCAGTGTTCCACACTCACAGCTACTAAAATATTACCCTTCAACCCCGGCCTTCCTCTGCATAAGTTGAAAGCAGGGGCTAGGTTTTTAGGGTAGCCAGTGACTTATGTAGTCTGCATCTTTGCACAGATTTAGAAGGTAAGTTACAGCAGGAATTGCTGTACTCTTTCTGCATAGTTGTGGTCTACTAACACCCAGAACATTATGGTTTATTTTTCTTTCCTTGGTAAATCAAACATAGCACAAATCCTTAGTCTCCATTTAGACCTTATAAAAATAGAATGGACAGAAGAAGGTCAGGTCAAGATGTTGTTAAGACGCCAGACACCATTGTAATATATGAATAGCATGAAATAAGGTAAAAGTAGACTCCACCATGCTTCAACTGACATTAACTGCATATTGTCCTGTGGCTCACCCTTTTTCCAACTGGGTCATTCATTTCTCTATAGGGGCAATGGCCTAATGTCCCATTTGTTTCCTGGGTAGCTCACCTAATCAAAACATTTATATTCCCAGAGAGGAAAGAGGAATGATCAATAGAGTAGGAGTGGGCTATATTGTTTGACCTATTGAGCTCCTCCACTTGGAAATCCTAACCCCTCCAGTTGCTGTATAGAGCACTGCTGGTGTTATCAGCCACAAGGAGTACGCATGCCTCTCGTCATATGCTGACCCTAAAACCTGGGCAGTACATGCTGTTTAGGGTATCGTCCCTCAGGTGTTACACCCAATACTGTCAGTAGGTATCACCTAAGTGGCGAGCTACAATGACCTCACTTTTCTCATGATGGACATACAGACAATGGCTGCTCACTCCAATCATTTTGCCTTGCTCCCTACATCACTTGTGCCATTAACTGAACACAGATCACCTTGATCATACTCAGAGTTTCTTTCCACTGTGCTGAAGGAGAATGATGTCACCATCATGTTTTTTTTTTTAATGGCAGGAGGTTGCTATCAGTAGTCAGTGGGCACTGGTTACAGACAAAATGAGGGAGAGTAGACAAGTATTCTAAGTACATGTACATATTCAGTTCTCAATGTTCTTTCAAATACCAACCTCAAAGAATCAAGAAATATTTGATGGAGTGTTCTGTTACCATCCTGGTATTGTGCCTACATCTAGCCATAATGGTACAGTTCTTCCTTTTAACAGAATTAATGTTTTCTAGATAAATTTAAGCATGCATGCACACATGTATGAGATGGCCCATTGGATAGCTCTGGGAACATAGAAATAATAAGATGTAGGTTATCCACAGGAGGGATTGATGTCATTTACTGATGATATTCCCTTCTGTCAACCTTTTGACATAAATATCTGGTACTGTGGGCTGTATATGTTATTCCACTCTTTCCATTTTTGGGATATGAACTGGAATATTTCTTACTTTCTCTTCATGGTCTGCCATTAAATGCATTGATGGTGACTGTAGAACCACAAAAGAATGTTAACATTCAAAGTTAATGAAGTGCCCTGCCATGCTGTTTAGTGGAATGCCATGTTGCCACCTGACTTGTTTAGAAAATGGTTAGGGTTATTCCAGTAAATGACCTTTTAAAATCTGTACTTCACCAGGAAATATATATCTTTCTAATAGATGATAACAAATGTGCTACTCCTGGGCAACAGGGAATGACAGTTCTTTATTAAATACACAGTATAAATAAAATCATAAGATAATCTAAAACAGTCTGACAGACATAGCATGTACCTCGGGTAATACAATAATATAATAATACTAAAATATCTAATATATTTTACAATGCGGATTAATAATAATAAATAATGAAATAAATAGTAAAAATAGTAAATAACTCACCTGTTGATTAGGGAAGGCAAGCAGCAATAATAAATCCACCAGGTCCACCACAGTTGTTGCCTCGCTCTTTGTCTCTCTTGTGCCAAAAAAAAAAAAATGTTTATAACTGTAAATTTGTACTGACAGTACTGTTTAACAACACACTAGAAAAAAGGTCCCAATAGGTCCAATGCCGAAAACTGACTGACTGATTCGCTCTTTCCCAGGACATAAAGCCGGAAGAGAGCGACAACCAATCAGCAGCATTTGCCCAGCAAGCGTCATGACGCGTGCCTGCGGACGCCGCAGTCCGAGCCCCTTCCAAGTCTATGCGGTTTGTGTCTCAACCGCATAGACTTCTGGGGAGTTCTGGGCATCACAATGATGCCTTCTTTGCTCCCCCGGGATGCAATTAAAACATTGCAGCAAGAATTAAAAAAAAAAACGCTGTTGAGCTAGAATCGCAAGAATGCAAGATAAGTAATTTAAGCGGACTCGAAATTTAAAGTTTTAAAGAACAGATTTTAATTTTTTTTTTTTTTTACATTAAAAATAAAATAAGCTAAATACTCAGCTGTCTAGCTAAGGGGGCTGCAGTCCGGCAGCCCGATGCCACGAGCCGCCCCTGTAGAGAGGGAAATGTATAGACCGACAGGTTTACCCACTGGAAGGATACAGCATCCACTTTCCAGGCCTTGCTGTGAGGTTCCCTGGTGCAGAATTTGCTGAGCTGATGATTGGAGTGGGAGGCAAAGAGGTCCACCTTCGGGGTGCCCCATTTCTGGGTGACAAGGGTGAAGGTTCTGTGGTCTAGCTGTCACTCGTGTGGGTCTAGCAGGTTTCTGCTTAAGTTGTCTGCCAGAGAGTTTAGGGAGCATGGCAGGAATTGTGCTAGCAGGTGTAGTTGCATGGCTGAGGCCGTGTGCCAAAGGGTTATGGCAAGCCTGTAGAGAGGATAAGAGTGAGTCCCTCCTTGCTTGTTGATATACCACATCACTGTGGAGTTGTCTGTTATTATCAGTACAGGCCCTGGGGAGAGTATGGGTCTGAAAGCTGTCAGGGTGTGCTGAAAAGCTAGCATTGCTTTTTGGTTGATGTGCAGCTGTATTTGATTTGGGCTCCAATGGCCCTGAATGCACCTGCCATCCAGGTGTGTACCCCAGGCATAGTCTGATGAGCCTGTGGTGAGGGTCTGGGTGGCGTGGGGTTGTGAGAAGGGAAGTCCCCTGTTGTGGTTGCATGCTGCTGCCCACCAAAGAAAATCTTTCCTTAAACAAGGTATCACTGGTATGAGAGTTTCGATAGTGCAAAGTACTTCCTCAGAAGCCAGTGTCTGCTCAGCGGCTCTGGACCCATCCAAGGTACAAACATCCACAGGATCCTTAGTTGAAGAAAAGTCTCGTGGCATACCGGACTCCGAAAGGGTCTCGGTAGCGGCCTGCAAATTCACAGATGCAGGCATCAGGGGCTGTGAAAGAGCGTCACTCAGGGCCGGAGAACTGACGACTAGCTTAACGAAAGCACTGTCGGCAGTTTTGGACCTATGCAGTCTGTCTCTGTCTTTACCCTTACATTTTTTTCGGAAGATCGGTAGTCAGATGGCTTACCAAAGCCATATCGGAATTAGAGTTCTGAGAGCGAAAATATCTAGCTACAATAAGGGCCTGACTAAGTATAGTTTTGGCATTGAACAAAGCACAAAAGCGACAGCGGGGGACGTCTTGGTCTGGGCCTAAACAGGTGACACAGTAAGAATGGAAGTCACGGTGTGGTATTTGCTTTCCACAGGTGAAACAATTAATTTTTTCTGACATCGGTTAGAGCAATAAAAAAGGATCCCCAATGGGGTACTTAGCTTTAGAAGACTTCAACTTCAATTTGGAAATGAAAACTCAGGTAGCGGCCGACAGGCACTTGTGCAAACTGCTTCTGCTTCGGGCTCCTCAGCAAGAAAGACTGATGTAATGGTGTCGGCTGCCTGATTTTATACCATTGACGACCTGACATCAGTCCTGGAACGACAGCAACCGACGCAGAAATACTAAGTCTCTGGTATTCAGGCCGACTGAGGGCTACCCCTGGCAGGATAACCCAAATGTGAAGACTGCTACAGTGAAACAGGAACAGCATAATTATTTTCCCCATGTGCACTTGGTTATTGAACATGTGGGCATGGCACTGCATGCTTCCCTTTATTCATAAGGAATTTGTAATAACTATATATCTGTGCAGCTCACTATAACTTTGCCATATGTCCCCAATCAAATAGGTTCATACTAGGCTATCTGCCCTAGGGCATTTATAAGCCTAGCCAGAGTTTGTTTGGCTTTCACCACCCATTTTAAATTAATTTTGCTATGCCCTTTTTCGAGGTTAGTATACTGTGCCTCTGTCTAACAGTGACACAGAAGTGATACCCAGGGTAAACCTACGATCCCCCATCCACTCATCAAGATTCTTCTTGAAGAGTGTCAATGAGGGACTCTGCCTAACCTGGACTGGGATTTTATTCCAGAGTGAAGGGAGCCTCTGGGTTATGAATCTGTCCTCCAGCATGTCCTATTTATTTCAGTGCTGAGGTTCAAGTCTCTCGAGCGCGTAGCTCAATGGAATTTGGATTTTCTGAGGTGCAGCATGTCCATTAATTCCGGATTGGACATGGCTTTATATGTCAGGCAGAGATCGCCTCTGAGCAGGCGGTATGCCACTGAGTAGAGCTGGAGTTTCTTTAACCGGGCAGCATATGGCATCTGTTTGAGCCCTTTGATCCTCTTGGTGAGGTACTTTTGGGGTCTTTCCAGTTGCTGCAGGTGCCTGGTAAGGTACATCCCAAATGGGGCATTGTACTCGATTTTGGGCCTTATGAGGGATGAGTAAAGAGGCACGATGACCTCCCCCTGATCTAGATGTGAATCCATTCATGATTAGGTGGGCTATATAAAATGTTTTTCTAACCACTTTGGCCATGTGGTTGTCAAATGAGAGATTGCTATCAACTTGGGTCCCCAGGTCCCTAATTACTTCTTCCGTACTTAATGGATTACCACCTATGTGGTAATTTGTGGGCTTTTGTTTTTGCCAAAGGGGATGACTATACACTTTTTGGTGTTTAGCTTGAGGCCATGGCTCTGGCACCAGTTGTCTGTTTCTATGAGGTCCTTTTGGAGGATGCTTGTGTCAGCTGGAGAGTCGATTATGGTGCCCAGTTTGCAGTCATCTGCGAACTTGGTCAGCCACAGTCCTTCCGTGTTGGCCTGTACCTCCAAGAAATATATACCGAACAAGAGAGGTCCCAGGACTGAGCCTTGTGGGACACCACTTGTAACTGGTTTGGAGTCTGACATGGCTCCAGCAATTCTAACCATGTGGTTTCTGTCCTTGAGCCAGTTTGCAACCCATCTAGTGACATAGAGGTTTATATTTAAGCTGGTGAGCTTATCTATAATGCCCAAGTGGGGTATTGTATCGAAGGCTTTTGCGAGGTCCAGGTGGGCTGTGTGGACCACCTTCCCCTCGTCAATGGCCTTGGTGACTGTTTCAAAGAAATCAATCAGGTTTAAGAGGCAGGATCTGACCTTAACAAAGCCGAACTGGGTAGGATCCAGTGTCTGTAGGTCCCCAATATCTTTATTTATGAGGTCCTTGATGATCCTTTCCATAGCTTTGCAGACCAAGCTAGTCAGGCTTATGGGGCAATAGTTTCCAGGATCCGTTGAGGCACCACCTTTGTGGAGAGGGACCACTGTTGCTGTACGCCACTCTTTGGGTACATATCCTGTGGTAAGGCTGAGACTGAACAGTAGTTTTATGTTTGGGTTTAGCTCTTCTTGGAGTTCATGTAGGACGCAGCCTGGGACACCGTCTGGTGCCATTGATGCTGTGTTTTTGCTTTGGAGAGGGCGGCTCTTACCTGAGCATCTGAGATGTCAGGGGCAGCACTCTGCTGGGATAGATATTTGCCCTTTGGTGGGGGGAGTTTGCACTGAACCTGTCAGCTAGGATGTTGGCAATGTCTGTGGGTTTGGTGTATTTTTTGTCATTTTGGACCAATTCTGAGCATATCTGGGAATTCCCACCCTGGTTCCTAACATAACTAAAGAAAGCCTTGTGATTATCCTTTGTGTCCTGTGCAATTTTTCTCTCGAAGCTGGCCTTAGGCGATTTTATGAGTGCCGTAGTTTTTTGCTAACACTGATGAGAGATGCCTTCCCTTTTTGGGATTTTGCTCTGTCATGTAGTAGCTTCCTCCTTCTATTGTATAGTTTGTTTATGGCTGTGGTCCACCAGACAGGACGTCTGCCTTTGGAGGATTGGGTCTTGGTTTTATTTGGGATTGCATGATCCATGCATTCCTGAAGGTGTTCACAGAATGCGTTTATAAAGGATTCTGCAGTTTGGGCCGTATTTTCCACAGGCCCGGGGGCTTTGAAGGATTCCACCTCGGTTTTGAGGAGTGTGAAATTTGCTTTAGAGAAGTTTTTCACTGTGGTTTTCTGGGCAGGGGGTGGGGTCGGGATGTGAATATCCAGTGAGATAAGTTTATGGTCTGATCTTACCAGTGAGGGATACACTTCTGGTCTGGAGCATAGAGTCCCCATGTTGGTGATGATCAGGTCCAGTATGTTTTCCCCTCTTGTGGAAGTGGTAACAAGTTGTTCCATAGCATTTGAGTTTATAAATTCTAGGAACCTTTGAGCTAGGGTGTTGGAGCTAGAGTAATGCTCCCAGTCTTTGTTTGGGTAGTTGAAGTCACCCAATATAATGGTGTTTGGAGAGACCTTAAAATTTTCCAGTGCTCTCAGGAAGGCCGAGTGGGGTTCCTGCATTTAAGGAAACTGTCTTGCTACCTAGGAGCCTGAACAATCTTCAAAAACATCTTTTTGTGGACGAGAAAAGTCGGTGATAAAAATATTTTCCCTACTTCTCCAAGGGCACCCCTCTACAGTTCCACATTATAACAACTTGGTGAGGACTGGCTGCCCCAGGGTTGCATAATATTGGTTGGGTGGGGGAAGCATTACAAGGAAGGCTCTTTTGTTAACTTGAGGAAATAATTTCCCTTAAAAACTTGCCTGATATTAGGCTGAACCAAATTAGTGTTGAAATAGGAAAGTGTTCATTCCTAGGATATGTTGTGGGGGAAGATGGAGGACAGGAGAATAAGTAAAATAGTCAGCACTGTTAATTACCATCTTATGAGGAGGAAGACCTAAATTCCTTCCCCAGTTGGCTGATTACCTCTGCCACATTTCTAGACTTGCTTTTTCTCAAACGCTCTCTTTTGTCTGAAGTGATCTGCTTTAGAATGCTTTCTATAAAAGGGCCACTGCTACTGCGCCTACGAATGGCAGGGGTGGAGGTAGATGAGTAACAGTTTAACAGGCTCTTAGCATTTCCACTTTTCTTAAAATTCTTAATTCCTGGGAAGTGGGGGAGGGGACAAAAAGCCCTTACCCAGAGGTTCTTCAACAGCTGTCCCTCAACATAACTCAAAGGTAGTGAATTTCTCTACAAAACATGCCTGTGCATAACTGTCTGTTGCTACATTCCTATTGCAGGCATCTATTGCATCAGTCTTAGTCTACTAATTCTGTTCCTCAGGAAAGCATCAGAGATTTATCTCCCCATATAATGTATCTGAAGATGTTTTCCTGTTAGTTAATTGTGTATCCTTAACAGTTCTTAGCAATTGGTCCTACTGGTTAACATAAATGAGGAATATACTTTTTCCCTGAATTTGTTTAATAACTTTCCTTATCATTATGAAACATGTTGAGTCTTGGAGCCAGTATGGCTCCCCTCTCAGCATCTAGGGATACAAACCCCAGATCAAATACTGTCATTTTTTTGTATACATATTTGGAAGTGACCTGCAGTCACACAAAACATGTCAGCCGTTTATAGGGATGTAGACTATGTGGGTTATCACAGATAAACTCCTGAAGGTAGATTCAGAGGCCTGCAATACCAAGAGGACAGCTGCCAATCATGATTCCCACTGAGCCCAAGTTTGTGACTCCAAAACTTCTTTTTAGACATATTTACAAAACTTCTTTTTAGACACATTTACAATGACCTTTTGTGAATTTAAGCATTTCGATAAAGAAAATGCCTTCTGTCAGGAAACCCAGTTACACAGCATCTTTGATGTCAGTGTTGTAATCCACAACTGAAGAGATCTCAGTCCCGTAGCCCAAAAGTAAGGAGATCGCTGTTGAATACGACCAATCCTCCCTATGTAGGTTTAAGTCTAAGGAAAATGGGGAAAGGGACTCCCCCCTTTCTTTACACTGAAGAGGCCATTCCAAAAGTGGAAGGCTGGACTTCCTGAAAGATGGGTCTATGCCAAATGGTCATGTACTCCTGAAAACATTACCTACAATCAAAGCTAGCTGAGGGCGTGGTCAAGATGGTCAGCAGTTAACACCACTGCTTTTTAGCTCTGCTTCATTTTAACATCTCTGACAGAACTTTTACTAAAACAAAAAAATCAAACAGAACATTTCAAAACTTGATAGATTTATAGCTGAACATCTGCTGAAAGATTTACTACAAAAAAAAAATGTACTGCTTTTTCCTGTCAAGAAAACTAGAAAGTATAGTTGTGTAAAATCTTACCGTAATGATAGATGTCTTTCTTTTCACTGTTGCAGTATGCATAACATGAGGGATTCCCTGTCAAGGGTGACCCGATGTCCAGCCAGTATACCAAAGCCTTTTACTATTTATGTATGTTCCCCGCGTATGTACAGCATAAATGCAATATCCACACACACACTCTTCAGAACTAAATGGTCCAGAAGGAATGCCAGTTTAAGGAAACAAGGGGGCGAATCATACGTCCATAAGAAAAAGCAATACCCAGGGGGTTAGGAGGGACTGATAGAATACTGCAACACAGTAAAGAGTAAGATTTCTATCATTATGGTAAGATTTTACACAAGTACACAATGTCCTTCTATTCTACTGTTACAGTATTCATAGCATGAGGGAGAGTACCAACACTCATGAAGAAACTTGGGCGGAGGAAGGAACAGTAGAGCTCTCTAAAAAGCCATGAAGAATAGCCCTAGCAAAACTAGCTGTAGCTCTGGAGAGTCCATGTAACTTGCAGTGTTTGGTGAAGTAATGTAGAGAAGTCCAGGCAGCTGCTTTACAAATGGAATTAGTGTCCAAACTCTTGAAGAAAGCACCAGAAGAAGCCACAGCCATAGTAGAATGAACCTTAATAGAAAAAGGAAGGTTCTTACTATGAGAAACATAACAAAAATAGCCTCAGAAATCCAAGACTAAACAGTTTGCTTTGAAACAGGCAATCCCAAAGACTTGGGATGAAAAGAAACTGATCATATTTCCTGATAGCCTTGGTTTTATAAGAATAAAATCTGAGTTGTCTATGCACATCCAAGGTGTATACTACCCTATCACTAGGAGATTGTGGGGAAGGGAAAAGGTGGGCAAATGAATGAACTGATTAAGTGACACTTCATTCACAACCTTGGGCATAAATGAAGGATTAGTATGGAAGGACACCCTGTCCTAATGGAAAACCAAAAAAGGAAGAGAAGCCAAAAGGGCTTGAAGCTCAGAAACCCATCTAGATGAAGTCAGAGGTAACAATAAAACAGTCTTCCAAGAGCAATGCTACAGGGAAGCTGCAGCCACAGGCACAAAAGCGGTCAAAGCTAATTTCTCCAAAACAAAATTATGATCCTAAGGAGGAAGAACACGCTTCCTGGGTGGTCTAATATGTAGGACACCTTTGAGGAATTGTTTTAGCCTCAAACCTAAAACCTTAAGGATGAGATAAAGGCAAAAAAAGCAGAAACAGCTGACAAGGGGACCTTGACAGAGTAACAGGCCAACCCAGCACTGAGCAATTCACACAAATAAGAAAGAACCAGTGGAACATCCACAGTCAATGGATCCAAGTTATGTGAAAGACCAAACAGAAAACCTCTTCCATTTAGGTAGGTAGGAATTCCTAGTATTGTGTTTATGCCCTCCTGCAGAACCCTAATCACATCCTCAGAAAAAGAAGATGCCTGAAAGTAGTCAACATCTTATCACCCACAGTGCCAGTTGCAGAATCAACAGGTAGGGATGGATAAGAGATCCTTTGTCATGTATGAAAAGGGCCATCCTGTGAGGTAACTTGTGATGACTGCCCTTGGCTAAATGCAGAAGGTGAGGGAATCAATGCGGTCTTGGCCAAAAGGGAGTCACCAGCAAGATTTTGGGCTTGTTCTGTTGAATCTTCAACCAACCTTCTTTTTTTTCAAAACAGGTTTATTGTTTTAACATATAAGAGAAATATCATAACAATTTTATACAAGTAATTAAAAATAGGTATTATTATATTCAAAAACAACTAAAGTATTTACAAAGACATCCACTACAATCAGATCAATTAATTTTTTAACAAATTTTGTAAATTATCCATACAATATAATATGATGTTTTTCTAGTTGTTCTCATTCTAATTGTGCTTATTTCCATATGGCACATTATATTCATAACATTTTTAAATTCATTGAACGAAGGAGGTGTATCTGAATTTCTAGTTATTATTTTCCTGGCCACTGCTAGGATAGACTTTAACACATTGAGGTACAGGTGTGTTGAATAATATAAGAGACTTAGAAATATAAAAAATTTCTGTAAAAAGAGCTGCAAAAAATTTTAATTGACTTTCTTTCAACTTAATTTCTACATTACATCTCTTACATAGATTATCTTTATTATTTATTTTTTTCCATGTATAAAGTCTCCAGACAATGGAAGATGTAGTTCTATAAGCAGATTCCAATATATATTGTTTATCTTGTTGAGTTGGTGGGTCCCATTAATAAAGGTGAAATAATTCCAGTATGAATCTACACTGTAAAAGATATATGAAAGTTTACCTTTATCAGAAACTTTATGCTGTAAAATCAAGTAATCAATCAGTTTTGGAATAGATAGACATTAGATCTATTCTATCAATGAGATGTTGTCTAAAGATCTGAACCTCTAAACCAGCAAGTTTCTCTTAGATCAAATTCTTGTTTTAAGAAATCTAGACTGATACCAGTACTTTAGATCATTATCTATAGCTAAATGAGTACATTATAGGAATACAATACTTAGGGAATATAAAGTTATGATAACTAATAATAATATTTAATGGGTAACAAACCATATGTTTAGGTGTAATAGGTGAAGTACAAAAAGTTATTTAAAATCATATTTTTATGTGTTAGGAGATTTTTTCATGTGCATACTAATTAGCTCTCCAATATATTTTCCATTGCAATATATGACTGATGATCTATTAATAATTAAAGTCTGAAAAGAAATACCCCTTGAGACCAGCTATTAGTATATGTTTTTAATGCAATCCTAGATCTATTAGGTGCCCCATAAGAAATTTAACATTAGTGTATTCAGTTTGATATAATTTTTTTTGTGTGAGTAGTATTATTTTTGATTGTATTAAAAAAATCTTGGGAATATTATCATTTATAATTTTAAGTCTCTCTCCATAGTAAAAAAAAACATATTCCAGGTATTAAAAAGATTTTGTATATTAAGAAAACAGGTATTATAGTTATTATATATGTTTTTTCTTTGAATATTAAACCAGAAATACTTTTAAAAATTCAAATTTTTATCAAAATAAAGACTGCATAGAATAGAATTATGCTGATGTGATTATCATAGATCATCAAAAAAAGTTGAATTTTTGTTGTTTTTTTTTTTTCAAAAAAACCTTTTTTCTTTTCTAATAATCAAAAGGCTCTCCATTCCATTACTAAAGTGAATAATAGTGGAGAAAGTGGACATCCTTGAATGCATCAGAGAAGTTTGTGCATTTCAGTAAGGTAAACAGATAGTCCCAACTTACTGAATCAAATGCTGAACCTATATCAAGACTAATAAGTGTTAAATCTTTCTTTTTCCTATTTGCAAAATCAATTAATGTTAAAGTTCTTCTTATATTATCAAAAGTATTTCTATTTACAATGAAGCCCGCCTGATCTATATCTATAATGGATGATTGTCTTCAATCTATCAATAAACATTTTATAATCAACAACATCTAGTTGGATCTTTAAATTGGTGAAATAAATGTATATTGCCAAGATGGGGGTTATTAACTCAGTTAATGAATATGTAGTTTTAGAAAGGATTTTATATATCTCTTTGATTTTGTCCAATAGTTTATTAATCTTTTTATTCATGTTTTTATTTTATCTTTAGGTTCCATGTTAATGTTGTTATGGTTAATCTTGTGAAAGTGATTTCTAAATTCATCCAGTATTTCTGGTATACTAGAAACATTCTTCTTTTTCCTTAGAGAAAAGATTTCTTTGATATGGTTTTGTTTATTCAATCTTTTTGTTTTATTTTTAAGTCTATGTAAGTATTTGGGGCTTATTGAATAAGACAAAAACTTATATTTCTCTAAAGTTATTTTAACTTTTAACCGACCTTCTGAATGAGAGGACAGAGGTATGCACAAAGAAACATCCCCTTCCAAGTAAAAGATAGGCCATCCACATTCCAAACCAGAGAACCTGGGACTTTGGCACAAAATAGACGAAGTTGTCTGTTCAGAAGGGAGGCAAATAAATCTACTTGAGGGGAACCTCACTGGTGGACAATGTTCAGAAACACATCCCTGTGAAGCAACCATTCATGGAATTGAGTCAAGCACCTGCTCAGAGTGTCTGCCAAATAATTTTGACTGGAGAAGATGTACACACTGCCTGAAGAGTGACATGATACTGAACTGCAAGCTGCCAAGTCATGAGAGCTAGCCTGCAAAGAAGATAAGATTCCCCCCCCCATTTGTTTACATACCAGAGGACTCTGGTGTTGTCTGCAAACAGCTTGAGAGGACCTGGAAGGAAGAGAGGATGAAAAGCTTGAAGAGCCGGCAGAAGCACTCTCATCTCTTTGATCTTGATGTGCTCCTTTCTTTGGGAAGGTGACCAAATCCCTTGTACCATCATGGAGCCAAAGGCTGCTCCCCAACCTACATCTGGAGCATCTGTGAACAGCTCTTGAGAGAGAAGAGGAGGATGCAGAGGGAGACCTGGGTTCAGGCTCATCTGCTGAATCCACCATTAGAGTTCCTTCTTCAGACAAGGAAGATGAGGAACCAAAGTCTCTTAGGGGGATTTGAATGCTACATCCAAACCATTTTCAGAAAACACTGAAACTTCCTCATGTAGAGTTTGGCCAGAGGTAACACTGGAATGGTGGATGCCATGAATCACAGAAGTCGGAGAAACTCCCTGGCTGTGGCAGAGGGTAGAGTTTGGAAGAAAGAAATGAGGGACATAGCCATTATAGGAAGGAGAAAGGCAAGCTAAGGTCTGTCTGTATTCTTCACCACAGGAAAACATGATCTTGAGAAGGGGTAAGGGACAATTTTGTGAAATATATGGTAAACCACCGGCTTTGCAGTAGGGAAATGGTGATGCATAGGTTCAGCAGCAAGATCTCTGGGGAAGGTGCCTGAATCAGAAGGTTGTCCAAGTAAGGGAAAACTTAGCTGCCTTGAAGCCTGCAGAAAGCAATTAAAGGTGATAGACATGTGGTGAACACCCTTGGGGCAGTAGAAAGGCCAAAGGGCAAAGCAGAAAACTGAAAATGCAAGGAAGCAACAGAGAAACAAACATTTCCTGTAAAGGGGATGAATGCGAAGGTAGGCATCTTTGATATCCAGTGATGCCATAAAAGTCTTAGGAATAGAGAGAGGAAATAAAGTCTGAAGGGACAGCATGCAGAAAGAAAGGAACCTTCAAAGTGTTGAGGTTGGAGTGGTCTAAAGTTGGTCTCCAGGACCATCCTTTCTGGGCAGTAGAAAACCCTGTAATAAAACCCTCTTCCTCTGTGGTTGGGTGGAACCCCCTGAATTGTTCCCTGATTCAACAAGTCCTAAAAGACCTCTGGAAATAAATGCAGCTGTTCCCAAGGAGGCTGAGGAATGTCCATGAAGGGAGGAAAAGATTTCCAGACCATGAAATAACCATTTTGAATAATGGAAAGAACCCATGTGTCCTGAGTAATGTTTCCCCAAACTGGAAGAGACACAGAAAGGCAAAAGGAAAGAGTAATAAGGCTGTAGCAAGAGTGGCAGTCACAGGGCTGCTTCTGGGCAGGAGCACACTGAGAAGTCTTTAGTGGAGGAGGCCTCCTACTACCCTTTAGTCTTAGATGGAGGAGTGCAGACCTTTTTTTTCGCACAAAAGCAGTTATGGTGGGATAGTTTCTGTGGAACTTAGGTACAGGTGAGACAAAAATGTGTTTCAGATCCTGTAGCTCTCTGTTCTCCTGAAAAGACAAAAATCATCATCAGTAGAACCAAAGAAAGCTTTATTATCTAGAAGAGCATCCAGTAACTTAGCTTTAATGTCATCTGGTAATGGTTGAAGTCTTAACCAGGAATACCTTCTCAAAACAGAGACTGATGCGACTGCCTTAGAAGATGCTTCTGCCACACCATTACTACACTTAGTTGAATGCCTTTCTACCTGAGAAGAAGCTGCTAATAATGACAAGGCATTAGTTTTCCCTTCTGAATCAGGAAAATAAGAAATAACCTGAGTGGCCTTACATAGGAAAAAAAATGAGAATTGTGGGAACAATATATGCAGAGCAGGAATGAAGTTTAAGAGACATGATTCAAATGAGCCATATAATGCTTAGCTGACAATGGATGGTTTATAGGTGATGTATAATGTTTGCAACTACAGTTGTTTCAGTGGTGACTGTGATGTAAACTGTTTACAACTAAAGTGGTATAATTCTGTATGTTTTTAATTTATATAAATGTAAGATTGCCTTTGCCATACATGAACATTTAATAAAGATGTTTGGAGGGGGAAAAAAAAGAAAGAACTTGAGTGGCCTGTGAAAGAACAGCCAAAGCATTTCTGGTCATGTGAGTCTGATAATTAGCAGCATGGAAAGCTGGGGTAGCAGAAGTACAGAACTTCTTCCCCAGCCTTTCCACAGTCCTGCTTTTCTTATCAGAAGGGAGATGTGAAGTAGATGGCAGTAATCTGGAAGGTTTATCCAAAGCCACAGAGATGACAGCAGGATCAGCAGATGGATACCTAAAAAGAAATTTGCTAGCCTCTGGCACTTTGTAAAAGTGGTCTAGCTATTAGGGGCCCAGAGTCTGAGAATCTGGTGCTTGGGATGCTGATATAAAATCAAAGGCAGGCAAAACTGGAGGAACCCTTAAAAAACACAAAGAGTGTATACAAACTCAGGAAATAAAAAATGACCACCGCCGAAACTATAAGCAAGACGGTATTTATTAAAACTAAACACTTTCACCCAGCTTTGCAATGGGCTTCATCAGAGTAAAACATTGTTCTGTAATAGCTCATTTAAATACCATTTAGTCATATGACCAACTAAATTAAAAAATACTTGAAGCTTAATTTTCCCACATATTTAACTTTACAAAAATGTACATATCCTATGTTAACAATTTAAAACGTTAAAAATATTGACCAAAACTCAAATCTTATTTCTATACTTGTCATATAGACTGGAGAGCTTTATAACTCATATATCCCACCTGCTTATAACATAGTGTTACTACCTATTATCGCAGCCCCAATGTAGATGTAAATATAAATGACCCTCCCTCCCTAAACACACACAACCAAATTTCTTAATACACACATATAAAATCAGAAAACGTTAAAGCTTCGCAGATCTAAGTTTCAGAACACTCTTGAGGGAACAATTCTCATTAAGCCCTGGTTTTTCAGTGGCATTTAACCTCAGCTGCCATTCCAGCTCTAGTTTTTCTATGTGTGCTTTTGTGTCATCTCCTCTATGTGATGGAACTATACGATCAATCACAAAGAACATAAACTTCTTAAAGTTCTCACAAGCCAGGATGTGTACAAATAAAGGGCTTAATAAGAATTGTTCCCTCAGGCGTGTTCTGAAACTTAGATCTGCAAAGCTTTAAAGTTTTCTGATTTTATATGTGTGTATTAAGGAATCTGATCTTGTGTATTTAGGGATGGGGGCCATTTATATTTACATTCACATTAGGGCTGCAATAACATGTAGAAACACTATGTTAAAAGGTAGGCTATATTTGTTATAAAGCTCTCCAGTCTATACGACAAGTATAGAAAGACTCCCTGGAAACCTGGTTCTGTGGACCACCCCTGCCTCTGGGACAGCGTCTTCCACTGTACCCCCCTTGCCATGAGGGAAATCTGTACCATGTGTGTCCTGGAAAGGCTTCTGGGACTTCCTGAACCACATTTTGCCACTCCTTTGATTCCTGGAGTAGGATCATTGAGGAGCAGAAAAATGTACGCCCACAGCAGACATAGTCTTTTCATCTTTCTCACACCTGGATAGAGTTTTCCTTAATTTTGGGGCGAAACAATAAGGTTCCATCAAAGGTAGCACTGATGAAGGAAGACATGAATAGTTCCACAAACTCACACAGGCACATTCAAGTCTGTCATCGACTCAGAACACCTGAAACTGCTGACCTAGCTGCCCCTTCAGCTGCCTGTGCAATGGGCCTCATGAACGAGTTTGAGACAGTCTCCAAGGTAACTAACTGGGAGGCCACTTTTTCCTGGACCTCCTCAGCTACTGCTCCTGCCAGGGTATCTGACAGCTCCTTGCCCAGATCCCTCTGAAGCCTAGTGAAGTGTGCTAAGAAATTCAAAGACCTGATGGAGACGGTCGCCGATGCATACACCTGCTTCCCAAACCTGTCCATTTCTCTGGAATCACATTTAGACAGATATACAGTAGAACTTTCCTCAGACAGTTCTTTTTTGGTGGCAGCCACTATCACCACGGCATCAACTACTAAACCTTTTACCCAGTGTGGATGAGCCTCAGGAGCAGAAAGAATTTTATCAGGTCTCTGGGGTATAGGTTCTATAAAATCAGGAGCTTTCCAGGCCCACTGAGCAATCAATTTAATTAGATAATCAGAGGGTCACCCAGGAGATACATGGGTGAGCTCCAAAGGCCTGCAAGTATACGAATTCCTCAGAAGGAGGGTCTTTGGGCTTCCAATCACCCCTATGTTTTAGGATCTCCAGAATGTCTCCAAAGGAGATGTCTTCCAGGAGTGATGGAGGGAACCCTCTCCCTCATCGAAATCCATGTCCTCTGTGACAGATTCTTCAGGACAATCAAGGTGTTTCCTCTTACATAATTTCTTCTGAGGAGTCTCTTCAGTGGGAGCATCTGAAGAGAATTTGGAAGAGGGTAGACCTTTGGCAAGTAACTCTTGCGACCTTGGAGCTCGCTGTCCAGGGGTGGAGGTTGGTGGTAGCTCTCATAAAGCAAGTAACACAGAAGCCACCTGAGATGAGGCAGTGGCCAAAGCTCTTTCCATAGCTTGAAAGGCAGGTCCCCCTAAGGAGGGATGACAAGCCCAAACCGAGACAGACAAACTCAGAACCGGGGTCGGTGCAGCCCCGAGAGACCCACCTGAAAAGTGAAATGAGGTGCTGTAGACAGGGGGATTATGGGTAGACTATTAGCTTGGGAGATTTTTGGCTGACAAGAGCTATATAACGGACGGATTGGGTCCAAGGAAAGGAACCATAACCCAGAAGTCAAGAACAGATGAAGTCTGACAAAAATCAGATCTTATATCAGGTGGCACACTTTCTGATATCCTGGTATAGTTGAGTAATATACTAAAAAAAATAATAAAAGATGTAACAAATAATACTAAACAGGCATGTTAATTTACATTCTGTATTCTTAAAATGGTCCAGTAGTGTGCTACTTGACATGCAATAGCTCCCAGGACATGCTATGTTATAAGCAAAGTGTAAAATAATAAGAAGTTATGTACCTACCATAGCGTTCCATGTTAGTTGTCTTCTTCTCACCTTCTTTCTTGCTGGATAGGTTCGGAGCTGATCCTCGGCTCTGACTCGGCCTTATACTAAAGCTCGAGAGCTATTTAGCGGCTCGAGGCCCTCCCCCTATCCCACAATGCTAGGCGTCAGATACCCAGATCTCGTTTGGTATAGCTAACACCATGGAGACACCTTGTCCCTACTATAAAGTTCACCTAGAGTGGTAACAACTGAGGAGGACATAACCTAGGAAATAGTCAAGCAGAGGAATAAGGCCTCAGAAGGATTCATCTCGGTCTGTCCAGGCTAGGGGGATGGCGGGTGGGATGCAAGAAAGAAGGCGAGAAGAAGACAACTAACATGGAACGTTATGGTAGGTACATAACTTCTTAATGTTAAGTTGTCAATCTCGCTTTCATTCTTGCTGGATGGGACAGCGTCCCTAGCACCTTAGCCCTGGGTGGCTCATCGGAACAGATTCTTGAGCACAGTGGAACCAAACTCAGCTCTACTCCTGGAGGTCATATCCAACTTGTAATGAGAAATAAAAGTATGAGGAGAGGCCCATGTGGCTGCAGCACAAATAGATTCCATTGGAAGTCTTGCTTGAAAAGCTACTGATGTAGCTAGCGCTCTGGTGGAATAAGCTTTTGGGTTTGTAGGGAGTTCTTTATGTCTTCGTTGGTAAATGAAGGAAATGATAGAGGTCAACCATCTAGATAAAGATACTTTAGACACTGGCAGGCCCTGCTTGCCCTCAGCATAGGACAGGAAGAGTTGGTCCGACTTCCTAGTTAGTTTTGTCCTGTCTAAATAGAAACGTAATTGCCTGTGAACATCCAAATAATGCAGCTTCTGTTCAGCTCTGTTTGAATAGTTAGGAAAAAAGACAGGAAGATCAATGGCCTGATTTAGGTTTGTCTAAGAAGGAATTGTGGGTAAAAAGGAGGTATTAGTTCTGAGTGAAACTCTATCTTTGTGAAAAACAAGATAGGGAGGACAAATACAGAGGGCTTGAACTTCCGATACTCTTCTAGCTGAGGTGATAACTACTAAGAAGAGAGTCTTTCAGGAGAGCAATTTTAAGGAACAGGTGGCCGCAGGTTCAAAAGGAGGAAGAATCGGTGAAGTTAATATCAGATTCAAATCCCATGGAGACGGGGGATCTCTAATCGGAGGCCTCAGCAAAACAGTCCCTTTAAGAAAGGCTTTACAAAGTTTATGGGACATAATGCTTGTCTCCGACAGGCCAGCGTGAACATTAGCGATAGCAGCCAGCTGGACTTTAATGGTGGCAGAAGAGGAGCCCGCTCGAAAAAGCACTGCCAAAAAATCCAGAACACTGTGGACAGGGGTTGTAAAGGGATCTATATTTCTGGCCTGCGCCCAGAAGGAGAAACGTCTCCACTTACTAGCATAGGTTTTTCTGGTAGTAGATTTGTGTGAAGAAAGGATGATTTCACGCACTGTCTGAGAAATATGCGGAAGCCTGGCTACGGTTGGAAGTGGAGCAACCAAGCTGTGAGGTTGAGAGATTGAAGGGATTGGTGCAGCCTGCCCGACTGATGGACCAACAGGTCTGGGACTGGGTCCAGACTCCAGGGCTGCTCCAGTAGATGAAGATGCAGGAATGGGAACCAAATTTGTCAAGGCCAGTAAGGGGCAATGAGGATCATCCTGGAACCCAAAGCGGTCGCTTTCTGAATCAGTTTGGGAATTAAGGGAAAAGGCGGAAAAGCATATAGGAGACCCCGGGACCAATTGTGTACTAGAGCATCTCTGGGGGAATGGCCGTGGAGGGGAAAGAGAGTGAAGAAGTCTTCGCATTTGCTGTTGAGAGGGGTTGCAAAAAGGTCGCAGCAAGGTTGACCCCATCTGCGGAAAATCTTGTCCGCTACTAACTGATTAAGAGACCACTCGTGAGGCATGAGAATGGCTCTGCTTAGCCTGTCTGCTATGACGTTGGACTTCTTGGGGATGTGCGTTGCTATCAGAAACCGTTGGGAAGAGATCGCCCACTGCCAGAGTCTTGAGTGTTTCTCGACATAAGGGATAGGACTTGGTTCCGCCCTGCTTGTTGATGTACCAGACTACAGACATATTGTCCGTCTGAACTGCAATAGTCCCGGTAGGTAGAGAGTCCTGAAGAGCTTGCAACGCTAAAAGTACCACTCTCATCTCCAAGACATTGATGTGCAGGTGGTATTCTAGGGATTGCCAAGAGCCCTGGACAGTCCTGCCCTGAAAATGCCCCCCCCCCACCCGATCAGGGAGGCATCCGTGGTCACCGTGGCAACAGGAGGAGGAAGAACAAACGTTCTGCCCTGGAGAACTAGAGGGGAGACCATCCACCAAGCCAGGTGGTCTTTGCATGTTTGAGCGATTATTATCCTGTGGGACATTGGAAGCTGTTGAAAAGGACCATTGGGTAAACAGCATCCACTGTAGGATCCGCATGTGAAAACGAGCCAGGAGGACTAAAATGATTGATGCTGCCATGAGACCCAATGTCTTTAGTACAAATCTGGCTTGAATCGTCTTGCACTGTAGTAGGATCTGTACATGTCGTCGAAATGTCTGATACTTTGTCTGGAGGAAGTTTTGCAGATAGGTCTTTTGTATTTAATTCTGTGCCTATAAAGGTTATAGACTGACAAGGCTACAATGCAGACTTTTCGAAGTTTACTGATATACCTAGCTCAGAGCAAGTCTGAATGGTATAGTCCCTGGCTCGCAATAGCTGATGCCTGGTGGAAGCAGTAAAGAGCCAGTCATCGAGATATGGAAACACTTGGAATCCCCGTCGTCTCAGGTGAGCCGTAACCACTGCCGTGCATTTGGTGAACACCCTGGGGGCCATGGTGAGACCAAAGGGCAGGGCTCTGAATTGAAAGTGACTGGCTCCCAGCCGGAAGCGGAGAAATCTTCTGGAACGCCTGTCCATTTTTATACGGTAGTACACATCCTGAAGGTCTATGGAGTACATCCAATTGTCCTGACCAAAGAAGGGTAGAATGGACTGGAGCGTGACCATCCGGAACTTTGTTCTTTGAACAGACTTGTTTAATCTGCTGAGATCCAAAATGGGTCTCCAGTCCCCTGTCTTTTTTGGTACCAAAAAGAACCTTGAGTAAATTCCGGATCCTTGCTGGTCTGCTGGGACTGGCTGGATGGCTCTTTTTCTTAGCAGTTTTGAAATTTCTAGAACTGCTTGATCCCTTTAGAGCGGGTGGGATATCTGGAAGGGACCTGTTTGTACAGGGGTGCGGACGAAGGGAATTTTGTAACCTTCAGATATGATAGACTGTACCCATTGGTCTTGAGTGAGGAGTTGCCAGGCTTCTGGGTACAGTGACAATCTTCCCCCGACTGCCTCCGAAGGTGGACAGTCGGGCAGCCCCTCAGGGGTGCTGGAAGGGTTTGTCTACCCTGATTTTGCGGACCCCCTCTGCCCCTCAGGCAGCATCTATTGTTGTTCCCTCCTCTGCCTCTGGAGGGAAACTCGCCACGAGTGTCAGGCACGACTCCCTGGGGTTCGCAAAACCACATTTTTCCACTCTTCTGACCTTTAGGGTATGGTCTTAGAGGGAGTAGAAAAACGGACTACCACGGCAGAGAAAGTCTTGCCTTCCTGCTTACACCTGGTAAGTATATCCTTCACCTGTGGTCCAAACAAAGCCGAACCATCGAATGGGGTATTTGTGAAGGACGCCTTAAAGGGGTCAGCAAAGTTACATAACCGCATCCAGGTGTGTCTTCTCAAAGTCACGCCTGTACCTGCAGCCCTACTCGCACCATCGACCACATAAGAAATGAGCCGCATGGAGGAGTTTACTATGGAAGTTAAGGTCACCAGCTGGGAGTTAACCTTATCCTGAGAGCCCGCAGCCGATGGATCCTGAAGGGTATCACCCAGTTCCTTGAGAAGATCCCTCTGAAGTCGGGTGAAATGGCACAGATAATTCAGCGACCGCATAGCAAAGGTTGCTGAAGAGAACATCTGCTTCCCGTACCTGTCCATTGTCCTAGACTCTTTATTAGGAGGATGTACAGGCACCGAAGGGTCAGCCAACTCCTTCTTAATGGCCGCTGCCACCACCATGGCATCAAATGGGACCCCCTTAGCTAGAAACTGTTTATCCGATGGGGCTGTAATAAATTTAGTAGGCCTACGGGGAGTTGGTTCCACTGAGTCCGGGGCTGTCCACGCCTTCCGAGCAACCACTTCCATGAGCGGGTCAAAAGGCAGAGACACCCAGGAGGTGGAAGGGTGAGAACCAAATGCGTCCAGGTACACCGACTCATCCTCGGAAGGTTTAAGGGCAGTCCAATTCCCCCTCTGCTTAAGGATCTCCAGGATGTCTGAAAAGGAGACATCCTCAGAGGGGGACCTTGGGAACCCTTCCGAATCCTCCAAGTCGGTGTCAGACGTGACTGACTCGGGGGAGTCAACATGTTTCCTCTTACATGTTTTCTTCTGAGGTGGCTCCTCCAAATAATCGGGGGAGGTCTCGGAAGAGAAAGATACCCCCAGTGGGGCGACCTGGAGCATTTGTTCTCCACGCTTGCAGTCCGGAGGGTGGACAGAGACCAAAGCAGGCACCATTGGGGGGAGGAGCCAAAGGGGCCGATAATGGATCCGACCCAGGAGTCAGAACGCTCCTCATGACCTCGAAGGCGTCCCTATCAGGCAGAGAGGAAGGTCCCAGCTCCGAAGAGATGAGAACCCCTCCCGGCACCGAGAGTGATGGCTCCGAGGCCGATTTCGGGGCAGAGCTCACCTGCGCCGAGGCACCGAGAAGGAGAACGGGGTCAGACAAGGGTCCGATGCCACTCGCCCCCTCGGAGCCGACGAGAGAGTCTTGACGCCCAGATCCCTCCATGGACGGAACCAATGAAGAGATCGGAGCAGACGACGGAGCCGAAATGTGTGGTATCGGTTCAGACGCTCCGACGATTCGAGCCCCAATGAGCTCCGGCTCCGAACACAGTGGTAGAGTTGGAGGAGGAACTGATGACGATACAGGGATAGCCACAGTCTGCTGAGAAGGGTTAGTCAATATTTGGGCCAGTGCCTGCGACTTTAAGATCCTACTGACCACCCTCTCGAGGTCGTGATCAGACAGCCTGGAGGACCGAGAGGAGTGGGACCTTGGCTCCGCTCCGACTGTAGTAACAGAGACCTCGCAGACGAACGAACGGACTCCAAAGAGGGAGACCTCGAGCATTTTTGGCTCACAGAAGGCTCCGATACTAAGGCTGGAGCCGACTGAGGTCTCGAAGTGTCGGTTCCAGTCGGAACCGACGATGAGGCAGAAGCTCCACTTGGCAATGGCTCCGAACAGGGAGCCGACGTCTTAGCGGGCTTGAAGGGTTTACCCAATGAAGGCTTAGTCGGAGACCCTTCAGGCTTAAGCAAGCCCCTCAAAAAAAGTTTGTCCCTACGCTCCTGCTGGACTCTCGGACTGAAGGCATGACAGACCGCACAAGAGTCCTGCAGGTGTAGGGGGCCCAAACAATACACACAAGAAGTGTGACCATCTGTCAGAGACATCTTCTGACAGCATGAGTCACACTTCTTGAAACCCGAGACCTTAGTATCCTTAGACATAATGAAAAAGGATACCAAGGGAGCAGGTAACTAGTGCTTTAAACACTACACACACACACACCAACAATATAAGTAATATAAGTACAACTACTAAAAGTATTTAACTATGAAGTAGAAATATATATAAAAAGGGGGGTAGAATAAGAATAAAAAACACTACTGATTATATATATGAAAAATCAACGCTACCCTAATGGGTGGGGGGAGGGGGGGGACTGAAAACTACAGTAAAAGAGTTTTTAAAAGGGGGTTTCTCAAGGGTTTAGAAGGGAAACACTAAGAAAACAAGATCTAACAAGAGAAAAACTATATATATATATATATATATATATATATATATATATATATATATATATATAAAACTAGTAGAAAAGAGTTATACAACCTGGAGCCGGTAAAATCGCAACCTCGTAGCTGAAGCGGCAACCGAGATCTGGGTATCTGACGCCTAGCATTGTGGGATAGGGGGAGGGCCTCGAGCTGGTAAATAGCTCTCGAGCTTTAGTGTATAAGACCGAGTCGGAGCCGAGGACCTGCTCCGAACCCATCCAGCAAGGAAGAAGGCGAGATTGACAACTTAACATTATAGCTTTTTACATATATAAAAGGTATAATTGGAATGATATCAAATAATTAGAGTAACACACTTTTACAAGTTAAACCTGGATCGTGCATAACTGTCATTCCTTTAATGCAAGTTTATATGCTATGTCTCCTCTAAAAAAATGACTGCTTGCACTGAACATCTCAGATGAATAGTGCCTGCCAAATCATTAAATTAAATGTTATTTCTTTAAGTGCAATGGCTTTTTGGTGGTTGAGATACTTTGAGATTTTTGTTGTTTTTTTGGTTTTTTGGAGGGGTTTGAGGGATTGATATGTGGTGTGGAGGTGGCCTAGTTTCACTTGAGATTGTTTCTGTGTGAACTGCAACTGATGGATTGTTCATTTTCAAGCCCTTATCAAGAAACCTAGCCTGAATAAACCTAGAATCATGAGCACTTTGATAATGCTGCAAAAGTACTAAAATTCTAAGAACTGTTCAAGTTACTTCTTCCAATCTAAAAGTAAGTGATCATAATACTTTGAATCATATGCTAAGATATCAAAGAATACAGGTTAGATAATAAGTAAAACAGAGTGAACTGCATTCTAAACCACTGTAAGGTCTTACATAGCTCTGACTGCTTGCTACTGATAGCATACTTGGCATGCAATTGCACATAGGAAAATTATACTATGTTATACACAAAATATAAAAAAATATAGGTTCTTACATACATAAAATATGTTATTGTAATGCAATCAAATAATTAGAGTAACATTCACTCCTTTACAAGTTAAACCTGGATCACACATAACTCATTATTTTAATGCAAGTTGTTATTCTAGGTTTCTTTTAAAAAAATGACAGTCTGCTTCTAACTATACATCTCATACAAATAGTGTTTAATAAATCATTAAATGGTATTTCTTTAAATACAATAGCTTTTTTGTGGTTAACATAGCTTGAAATGTTTATACTGTTTTTTAGTGGTTTGGAAGGGTTTGAGGGATTGATGTATAAAGTAGAGGTGGCTTGGATTCAATCGTGACTGTTTTCTGCGTGAATTGTAGCTGATAAACTGTTCATTTGCAAGCCCTTGTCATGAGGACCAGCTTGAAGCAACCTAATTAGAATCATGAGCGCTTTTGTGATGCTGTGGGAACTCTAAAATTCTAAGAACTGTCCAGGTTACTACTTCCTGTCTAAAAGTAAATAAACATAATATTTTGAATCATATGCTAATATGTTAATGAATACAAGTTACATAATAAGCAAAAGACATTGAAATGCATTCTAAATCACTGTCCGTTATTAAATAATTTTGAATGCTTGTAGTATACCAAAAGGACAGTTTATATACTAGCCTATAGAATGATACTTCAGATAAAACATTTAGGACTGTGTTTTTCTGTTTTTGTCTTCTTTTAATGATGATAAAGCTTAACACCTCAAAAAAATCATTATGCAAAGTCTGAATCTTAAAAGGGAAGATTTTTCAGATGTTTGTTCAGATACTATTAGAAATAACATTTAAGGAAAAAAATAGGACTGATTCTAACAATAGTACTAGATTAAGGAGTATCAAACATATAAGGGTAAATATAAATGTTCTATTACATGACACTCTGCACTAGGATTATAGCTACAATACAAAACCTATGAACACAGTAATAGTACAAGACATAGTATACAAAAAAAATAGAAAGATTAGAATAAGTAAACTTTATATAGTTAAAGAATATAAATATGTATGTAAGGGTGGAAGGCTGGCATAGTGGTTAAGGTGTTCACATTATAGGCACAAGGTGCGACTCTTGCATCAGGTAAATGGCTGGGCTTGGAATGGCCGACAAAGACAGTTAGCCTAGTACTAATTTATAAACTCATGATCCTACAAACAACTTTACACATAGTAAATAGAACAGAAAAACATAAAATCATCTGACCTATAAATTAATAAATATGAAAGTAACAACTGACTTCCTCCCTTTAGTAGATCAGGGAATTAACATGAGGTACATAATAAAGATTCTGAACACCTGTTTTAACTTTTCTTATACATAATAACTCACTGACGTGCTTTTTAAAGATGATGCATACTAAAAATATGAAAGACATTAATATGACTCAGAAGTGTGAGTTAAGCTTTGTTAGTCTAATGGAGAGTTTGAGAGGTAGTTTGTTCATCTTTTTCAACAAACTAGGAATATGTTATTCCATGATAGAATGTTTTAGGTTTATATCATTAGGTATTTTTTTTGTTTCAAAAGTTTTGACCATAGCTGAAGAATTTATATTGTTATATATAAAGTATACAAGTTCTGTATATAAAGGTGATTTCATTACGCTTGTGTTTTTTTCTCTCTCATACAAATGTCTGATTTTAAATGCATACCTATTAATATTAATGGGTTGAATTAATCCAGTGATGAGGGGGAGTCTGTTCAAATACCTGCAATTACATAAAGCTGAAATAGTATTTCTATAGGAAACACATTTACTTAATAAAGATGTAAATAAACTTTAATTAAAGAATTATTTGGTTTTAGCAGGTTCTGATTTCAAGCTAAAAGAAAATACACCCTCATTTTATGGAAGAACTCACAAACAATGCATGAAGTAAAAAGATACCCATGTTGATAAAAGTGGTATGTTAAGCATTCTTATGACTGAGTGGAACAGAAAACTATACATAATGGTGAGCTCTTACTGGATTCCAGGGGCTGCAGCTAAAGATGCAAAAAATACTTTGACATTTTAGCCTACTACACTGAAAGGTTAAGTCATAATGGCTGGTGATTTTAACTGTATTTTACCAGACAGACATTCCACTGCAGACAGAAAGCTGAGAATCACATCTTCAGCAAAACACTTAACGAGTTTTGTAAATGTAATGAATTTAAATGATATATATGAGCTAAGGAAAACAAACTCACTTCAATTTACCCATTATTCACATAGATGTGGAACACAAATATTGATAAAATCTTTGACTAAATCTATCACATACCAGAGAAGTTTCAGTAGTTTCATGTCCATTATTGGGCTGTAGTGCTATTACCTTTACTATTATTTTAAAAACAGACAATCTAATTCATCACAGGAGATTACCACTGTACATTAGTAAAATAAAATGATTCAAGGATTGGTATGTTAAAGAGATCAAAAATTTCCTATAAATAAACATGAATGGTGAAGTAACTGACACTGTCCTTTAGGAGTCATTAAAAGCTTATTTAAACGGAAGAATTACAAACTACTACATTAGTACAACAAGAGACAAAGAATTGAATACACTACAGGCCAAAACAGACACACTAAAGTAAAATCTTAAACTAAATGACATTACCAGTCAGTCCCAACTTAAAAACTTTAAATACTAAATATGCTGAAATTCTAAAATAATAAAGTTTCAATAAAGCTGGAAAAACTTAAACTTCATGCATATTTAGTAAACTCTTTCTGTTTTCATAAACTTGTTTTTAGATCAAAGAAAGCAAATAAACTTAACATCAGAGAAATTATAACACATAAATAATAAAAAAGAAAGAACAGATATTAAAGGTATTCCTAAGGGCTTTAACATATTTTAAGAAAATATAAATAATATAAATAACCTAGACAAATGATGATATATTTGAAACTTTTCTAAAGGAAAATATAAACAAATTAACAAGGGAACAAATAAAAAATTGATAGACCATTCATTTTAACAGAAATAAAAGATCAAATAAAAAAATTAAAAAAGTAAGGCCCCGGGCTTGGATGGTATTATACTAGAACTATATAAAATACTACAGGATGATACAGTTAAAATATTGGACAAGGTCTACAGAGAAATAAAAACAACTGCTGAAGTCACCCCATCATGGAAATATTCCCTTATATCACTTATTGTAAAACAAAATAAGGATCCTACAAAGTGTTCATCATACAGACCCATTTCACTGGCTATAAGATATTCATGCCCATTTTAGCTAATAGAATTAATCTACTTCTCCCTAAACTAACAATGATCAAACTGGGTTTATTTTAAATAGACAAGTACAGGATAATATAATGAGAATACATACATTAAAAGACTATGGAAATAAACATACAAAAGAACTTTCTATCATTAGTCTTGATTCAGATAAGACTTTTGACTCAGTTTAGTTCCTTTAAATTTCAAAAAGGCCCAAAACAAGGCTGTCCTTTATTATCTTTACTTTTTGCATTAGCTACAGAATCCTTTGCTAATAGTATTAGATCCAATAAGAACATTACTGGTATCAAAATAAAAAAAATATTTCAAACTAAAGATTCAACACTCTGCCGATATTTTACTAACAATGGGAATACAGAAAATTCATTAGAACATATAATTAGTTTTATGAGTCAGCTTGAAGAAATCTCAATATATAATTAATAAAAGAATTAAAAAAATTCATACAGACAATATTCTAACTTCAATTGGAATAGCAATCAAAATAAAATGCATTGGTATTAACATTATGTCTAATAGTAAAGAAAAGATACAAAAAAAAAACTTTAAACAGGTTGTTAACAATTTTAACTTTAGTCACAAATTAGAGCAAATTCTCCTTTAACATGGAAGGGTTAATGCTTAAGATGGTAATTCTCCCTAAAATATTGTTTGTCTTACAATCTTTAGTACTATCTCCACCAAAAATTGATGAAGATAAATAATATTCTACTTAATTTTTTGGCATCCTAATAAACCACGTTTCCTTTGATTGGCACAGAAAATGACAGGATAATGGTGGAATAGGATTACCTGATATTGAATTGTATGGGACTTCAACAACTGTAAAAATTATAGCATTGTGGATAAATTCATCTTATGATTCAAAATGTAAACAAATACATCAAGAAATATCACTGGTAAATAATAAGTATATCACAACCAGTCAAACAAATAGAACGCAATAGTTTTATCTGGTTATTAAACCATTTTTGCATAAATTGTATTACAGCCTCTTCTCATAGTTTACAGAGAATCATTTCCTCTTTCCAAAACTTCACATATTGCAACCATTGTATTAAAGACTTAATATTTTCTATGTTTCCAACTCGTAATTTCAACAAAATGCTAGTATTGAAACAAAGTAATTTAATTTATTGGCATCAATTCTTAAATGGTATTGATATATTGATATATATATATATATATATATATATATATATATATATATATATATACTGTTGAAAATTTAAGGTCCAAATACATTCAAGATTGAGAATTGGTTAATTTTACAAGTATTGAGAGACTTTGTGAACACAGAGATAAATGAGATATTTAACCTAGATAAGAAATTGTTCCCCAAATTATTGGAATTCTTAATAAATCTCAATAATAATGCGATGAAAAATAAATATCTGTCACAAATGTATAAAATTCTTGTTAGATTTCACATATTTAGACAATTCCTATTGGAACTACTACTCAAAAATTAATAATGAAGACTTCTCTGAAGAATACAATAAATTAATATTAAAATCTGGAGATAAAACTACATCTTCATTATACTAGAACATTTTCACTTGGAATTTTTTACATACAGCTTTTGTTACTCTTAAAAAAATTGCAATTATGTATAAATTAAATAGAATTAAATGCTGTTGATCTGATTCTGAAATAGTAGTTGATCAGACGCATATGCTATAAGAATGTCATCTTCCCATTTTGGAAAGAAATTAATAATTTTAGCTCTATAGTCAGAAAAATGTAATATTTAGTTTTATTTAACATTCGTATTCCTGAAATAATTCCAAAAAATCCAAGTGCTTCTTCTTTTGTCTATTCTGGTTATAGACAGAAAAGTAATTACTAAAAACTGAAAAAGTAAAGTCACCCCCTCTAGTACTGAATTATTAGTATGGCAAAATTGTCTGCAGTAATTAATTGTATACTATAAAGATAAGAACTTCTACTATCACACATTCATATAAATCTTGGCTTAAACTTGAAGAGTTGCATGAAAAAATATTAATCTTTGTTGATGTATAAGTTTGATGTATTGATCAGCTGTGGACCTATGTAAATAGTTGTTTGTTTTATAACTGATTTGTTTAATTATTGTTTTAAATGCAAATAAAAAAAAATAAAATAAAAGATGGCAAAGGCTGGGCCAGATGTCAGAGGAGCCTGTCTAAGCCACAAAGAAAAACAGACAGATGGTCTTCCCATGCAAGACACATATCTGAAAGCCTGGATAAAGAGTGGACCTTCCAAAGCCTCTTCCACTAAACAGCAGGACTATGCTGATGGTAAAAAAATATTCTAATGGTGCAGATGAAAAGTATGAAGGGCAGGCATTCCAAGCACCTGGAAACTGAAACTTGTCCTGAAGGTCTCACTCACGTCAGCATAGGTCTAGTTATTAGTATGGGACAAAATCTTATTGCTTGCCTCAAAAAAATATCAGATCAGGCAAAGATAGAATTAAAACACCCCATGGGAACTAAAGGTAAGCAAGGTGATATCTCACTAGATCTATTGTCCTCAGGCCTCATGTAGGCTGACAAGGTTACTATGATCTCTTACCCCTGTCCATAGGCTGTATGGTCATCAATTCCACTGGCTTTTTTTTTTTTTTTTTACAGATCATATGTTACATGGCAGTCTTTGGGCTGAATCTATCTTCTGCAAGTACACTTATTAGAAACTTCTTCCAGGAACAGCCTGAACCTCCGAAAGCAACATTCTTCACATGAATCAAATTAAACAAGATATCATCACAATGATCCTAAAAGGGGCTGCTGAATTTTCCTATGAACTCACAGGAAGATTTGAACACATCTTTTAAAAAGGGTCTATAATACTAGCAGCGAGGGACAGGTGATGACAGGCTGTGGTGATACTCTACAACAGAAGAGAAAGTAACAGCTCAGGACACTACAAGACAATTAGTCTTAGCTCAGTGGTGGACAGAATGGTAACAATGTTTAAGTCCAGGCTTACAAGGATTCTGTAGTGCAATGGGCTTCAAAATGAGTTCTGGTATACAGTTATAGCATGATTAACCTGCAAAACCAACCGTATTCAGTTCAGCACACCACAAAAGTGGATGCGGTAACCCCTCAACTTGAGTCCTCATTTAACACTTATTACAAAGATTACGGGGACAGATGTTGACACAAACTGTACATACAGATCAATAAGGGATAAGACAACAAACCACCAGAAATATTATCCAAGCTAATGACAGAAACATTCAGGATGAAGTAGTAAGTAATAACCTTCAAATGTCTCTGGTAATGTCAACCATGCATTACTCATAAATATACTACACAGTCTAAAATCATTAAGAGATCTTAAGTCGCACCTTACAACTAAATATTTAAATGAGAAACAGTGATGTGCTACGTATAATAAATAGTACAATAAAAGGAACTGTACATGTCATTCTGTCTTCCACGTTTCAGTACTGCAGAGCCTATATAACATTTATTGATTTCACAACTTAAGTCTGTTTTACATCACCTTCGTTGATGGCAGCAAACTGGTTAAGAGTATATATGGATTACAAGGCTATGACCACAGAAAATACTCGACAATACAACAACCTGGGCACAAATTACATGTCTTCAAGCATGTAAGCAGTAATGATGTAAAACACTAGTTCTGAAAACCTACAAGAAGTGAACATTTTCAAAGACCTTAGTTTAATATTAAATCAATCCCTGTGTCTTTTATATACCAATGGTCAAAATCTGTAATATAAGTTATATAACTATGGGCTGTATAATATGGCATCTAATATTTAGGAGTCAGACAGGTCATATGTTAGACCTATACTGTAGCCTTATAAGAAACAGGCTGTAATAATGGGGTGCCATTCATAAACAATGTACTCAAGTGCAAAGGCATTGCATGTAGTAAAATCCATAAAACAAACCTCACCTTCCACAGGCATATTTCACTACGTTCCTTGAAAACCACAAGTATGCAAATAACGGTCCAACCTTTGGTGCACAATTCAGAAAGCAAGGAACTCTTCCACACACTCCACTACCATAGCCAGTAGTTAAGGGACTGTAATGGCTGCACATAAATACAAAACATTCCCAGTCCCCCTCTAGTATTGATGTGCTACCAGGCATGACAAAGCTGACCAAAAACATTGGCATGAGAAGTTACAGAAATCAATAAAAAAGCTATTGGGAGGTAGCACCTTGCTACAAATAACATGGACCCCCTGTAGGGCAGTCAAATTTGCTGTTCTATCACAATTCTTCTGACTACAGCTGTGATGCCACAGCATCACATCGAATGGGAGCTACTGCACTGTTGGATCCTCTCAATAGTACACTGTGCTAATGTCCCTGCCTCATACACATAGGAAAGGAGCTAGAAACCATCATAAATCACTCAGTTATATGCATGCAAAGCTAGGACTCTATATGGTGCACCATCATTACAAGTTTAAATTGGCAGAAAAAAGACAGGAAATCCACCCAAGGATGGCCATCAACGAAATCCACAAGTGTTCCAATTAAAATGTAGTCCTTTAATATGAATAAAACTTCGACTTGAAAATAAAATGAAAAATAAAAAAGCTCAAAGCTGTCCCTTGAAGATATCCGATAAGCGCTTTCGACTGTTGTCTTCCTCAGATTGTATGAGACACTAGAGACTTCCATTTCCTTTTATATATGAAATTCTATACTGTTTAACCAATCACAATTGATGAATACTAGGCAGCATCCAATCCTATCTTGTTATTTCAAGATTAATTTTCATATAATCAACTCTATGCTTCTGTTTCCCACCTTTATTGAGTATGTAAATTAGATGTTCCAGTCCTTCATTTTGATTGGATGTATATTGTATTATTGATGATAATATGAGCAAAGTGAGTATTACTCTTCCATTTTCCTTTAATTCTCAAGACCAATAACAGGTGGCACTATTCTAAATGATGTAGTATCCAAAGTAAATAGAAGCATTCATAATCACTCCAAATATTAAATCTTCAAAGAAATTTGTGAATATAACTTTCTATTCATTACAATGATATGCAGGTATGATGGATCTTTACCTGCATAATCAAAATAATGCCATTTGAAATTATGGAATTCCAATAAGTATCCTTCAACTAAATTGTATCAAATTTCGAAAAATACAACCAATGCCTGCTTCAGATGTTCTCTCTAAAATATCAAAGTTTTGCCAAAAACAGGAAAGAGTGTGGATAGAATGGCAACGCTAACTGTTCACTTTCCAATTTCTTTCAAGCAAAGGCAACAACCAATTCTATCTCGTTATCTCAAGATTAATTTGCATATAATCAACTCTATGCTTCTGTTTCCCGCCTTTATTAAATTAGATGTTCCAATCCTTCATTTTGATTGAATGTATATTGTTTTTATTGATGGTAATGTGAGCAAAGTAAGTATCACTCTTCCATTTTCCTTTAATTCTCAAAACCAATAACAGGTGGCGCTGTTCTGAATGATGTGGTATCCATAAGTAAATAGAAGCAGTCATAAACACTCCAAGTATGGATCTTTACCTGCATAATCAAAAATAATGCCACTTGAAATTATGGAATTACAATAAGTATCCTTCAACTGAATTATATCACATTTCTAAAAATACGACCAATGCCTGCTTCAGATGTTATCTCTAAAATACCAAGGTCTTGCCAAAAAAACAGGAAAGCGTGTGGATAGAACAGCAACACTAACTGTTCACTTTCCAATCTCTTTCAAACAAAAGAGGGAAATTACTTCCCTTTTTTCATAAATATTTTAGTTCTTTCAACTAACAGCAAAGACTGATTTTGTCACAAAAGGTGACTTCAACATGTGTTAAACCATTGGTAGCGTGATCTTATTTTTCATTCAATCATTAATGTAAGAGTTCATTCCTTTTACCAATAAAAAATATATAAAATGTGAGGAGAATGATGTTATTCGATAAGCAAGCAGTATAATATCCTTTGACTATGGCTAGAATAAATTTGGCCTTGATTAGGTAAAATTCACTTGTTGTTAATATCATCTGACAAAATTCAATTTACAGGTTTGTCATATAGATGGAGCAATAGTTTTGTTGTTATATACTTCTTCTGTTCTTAAAAATTAAAATAACTAGCATCATTATATTCTCTGCATTCCTTGATATAAGGATGTATTCCTTTTATTAATAAAGATATGAAGAAGATGATGTTGGCCAATAAGCGGGCAATGAAATGTCCTTTGACAAAAGCTGAATAATGACTTTGGTCTCAGTCAAATAATGCTCACATAGTATTGTCTTTGTCAGTTAACTTTAAAGTCATGAATTTGTAGATGGCATAGTGGATTAACTACACTTTACATCTTCTGTTCTTTAAGACAGGTTTAAGGGGGACGATACTATTTAAACCAGAGGGTTGATCTGCCCTCAGGTTAATAATCCATTTTATTTCTTTCAGCTCCGTCAAAGTCTCAATGTCCCCTTTGCGTGGACCAGAGAAAGATCTATCAATGGCTTTAAATAGAAACTTGTGATTTTTATTAATAACAACATGTTGTGCCAATACATTATGTATTTCCTTGTTCTTAATATCCAGTTGATGTCTCTGTACCCTTCTTTTGAAGCATTGGTTAGTTTTTCCTATATAGAATGATGTACAAACCTCACAGGTAACTAAATATACAACATCCGAGGTTTTACATGTTGTTTTGATGTTAAAAATATAGTCTTTCCCTGTAACCGGATGTGTAAAGTGGCTACTGTCATCTATCACACAACAGATATTACAATTCTCACATTTTATTGTTCCTTTCCATCCTATTATTGTATTTGGTGTCTGGATGTTAATACATAATAATCTTTTCATATTTTTCTTGTTTTTGAAACAGAATCTAGGTCTCTCTCCAACTATAGCCTTTAGATGTGGATCTTGTGTAAGCACTGGCCAAAATTGATTAATTATCTTAGTGATCTGAGCATTATCTGAACTATATGTTAGAGATAGTCTCACAAAGGTATCATTTGATTCAACATAATTTTGCCTTATGCTCCCATTGGATTGTAGGTCTTTCTCCTTATAGCCACGGGCCTTCAAGTTGTTACGCAAGAAGTTTATTTCTTTAATTCTATTTTCTTCTCTATTGCAATGTTTGTGAATCCTATTTGTTTCATTCTTCATGATGTTCTTGGTTACATGTCTCGGATGCATGCTGCTTCTATGCAAGTAATGATTTCTCCAAGTATTCTTTCTGTATAAATCAAAATTCAGGAAACCTTGATCACTCAAACTGATACTAACATCTAGAAAATTGATGTTAGATCTAGAATATTCAGAAGTGAATGTAAGATACAAAGTAGTTTGATCCAAGTATGTATGAAATCTTGTAAATTGTTCACCATCTCCTTTCCATAGGATGAACAAATTGTCTACAAATCGGCCGTAGAATAAAATATGTTTTTTCCATGGATTATTCCTACTGAGGACAAAATGTTGTTCCCAACCTACTAGACCTAAATTGTAATAACTATTTGCACAGGAGGTGCCCATCGCAACCCCCCATTTTTGTAAATAGTAGCTATTACCACAAGTGAAGTAGTTATTCTCCAATATTAGTTCCAGCATATTACAAATAGTTCTGGTTTCACTGGCTGAGATCTTACTGATAAGTACTTGTCTCACTGTCTCAATACCAATGTCATTTGGAATACTAGTGAAAACACTGTTTATATCTAGAGTGTCAGCAATAAGTCTTCTTTATCAACTACATCATTCATAGCACCATTCAATTTTTCCAGAAAATCGTCAGCATCCCTTAGCACAGAAGTGAAGGAACTCAAGATCTGTTTCAATTCCTTCTCTACATATAGGGATAATTGGACATAGGGGAGGGTCTGTTAAATTCTTGTGTATTTTTGGCAAACCATTAATGATTGGTATAGTTGGTTTAGGAATGACTAAGAACTCATATAAGTCCATTTCTATTTGTCTATGTAATACCATATCTTGTAAATATGAACTGATCCTGTTAATAGCTTTAGTTATTTCAAAATAAGAAACTTCAGTATAGGTTCTGGAATCCTGTAACATCATCAGCATTTTGTTCACATACCATGACATATCCAGCATCACTATTGCACCTCCTTTATCAGCTGGTCTGAGTGAGATCAAATGGTTATGTTGTAAACTTGAGATGGCTGTTTTTTCCTCAGAAGTGACATTGCAATAATGTCTAGTATCTGGATCTAATCTCAATTTCTCAACTTCATTAGTGCAAAGTCTTACAAATAGATCTACTGCTGGATGTCCAACTGGAACAAAAGTGCTCGGTTTCCTCAGTATAGTCCTATCTGTTGTTTGATTTACAAAAATATGCTTTAAGGTGACATTTCGTCCGAAATATTTCATATCCAGGACAAATTCATCTAAAGATGATCTAAATGAAGGAATGAATGTTAAACCTTTTTGTAAAACTGAGAGTTCCGATGGTGTAATATCATGTTTGGAAAGGTTAACTACCAGTTATTCCTCTCTGTGAATGGTTTCTTCCTTTTTCGGTCGACTTGGTAGTCGTCGTCCTCTGAACTGATGTCATTTCAAAAAAATTGGTAAGGTGGTATTAGGTGGTAGATGTGAACCATTTTTCTTAGGTATGGTTCCTGTAGCTGATACCCCTGAAATATCACTATTATTATCAGTATTTATTGCAGCTTCTTGATTATCCTGTGGTAAAAATATGTTTTGTTGTTCTTCATCTGGCATGATATTAGACATGGACAAGAATGAGTTAAACCATCAATAAAGGCAAGAAAAATTAGGTTTGTGTTCCCCAACTTAAAAGTGGGAGAGAGAGGACCTCATCAACCTACTCGGAACTTCAAAAGATGCACTCTAGTTTGAGTACTTTGGTCCAAACAGAAAATCAAGGCAAGATAAGTTGAAACATTTTAACTGATAGTTATACTTTACCAAAACAACAGATATGGGTGATCTATGTCCATTCTCTTCAACCATCAGGACATAGACACAAGCCCAAGTCAGTTACAAACTCCACTCCACTCCCAAATCCCCTACTGACTCTAAATCTAAAATGCCATTCTCAAGCAAGTAAATGCACAATATGACAACACTGCCTTAGCCCAGGAAGCAGCAAAAACATAAAACATTCCCCAGGCCTTGCATCATGCAGGTAGGGGGAATGAGTGTGGGTTATGCTGAACAGGATGAGCACAGTTATGCTGATGAACAGGATGACTACAGGTCACTAAGCTCTATCTTTATGGTAAGTAGATAACTTTTGAATCTGAGGTGATCCTGTCCATCCTTTTAAACTATCAAGACACACTCTAAGACTACAGATGACAGCAACACTGAAGGAAGACAAGTGGAGATCACATCCAGGTTATACAGTCTAGAAAAAGTAAGCACAGAAGCTGATACTGCAGCTATCCAAATCACATTCAATGAAATGTTTTTAAAAAAAAAGTTTGAAAAGATGCCACAACTCCAGCTGAAGAACTAACAGGCTTGGTTGACAGTAGCTGGTTTTATTTGTCACAGCAAAACATTACATACGGACACCCAAGAAGATAAGGTTATCTTAGACATCTCATGTGCCAACTTGTTATGAGCATAAGAGGCTAGGATGTATTTCTGGTTGATATTGTTTTACTTAAAAAAAAATGACTGCCCGAGAAAATGCAGCGTAATAGGTATTCTCCCTTGAATACTTCAGAAAACACACAAGGAAATTGATAAACTGATTCAGATAAGTTTTGGTGGTTACACTGATCACAAATGTAGGATATAGTCACAAGGACATCATATCTTTATGGAACACAAGGTAAACTGGCTCTATGTACAAGACCTGAATCTAGTAAATATTTCTTTCAGAAGTAACAGCAACTTAGAAGACTGTCTTCCTTAACAAAAACTTAACAGTTCTGTTTTATGTGCTGGTCCAAAAGGAGGCAAAGCAAAATTTTCCAACATGAAGTTCAAATCCCAAAGGATAACAGGGTCTGTAAAATGACGTCTGATATGCAGGGTAGTGATGTAAAAATAAGACACTGGCATTTTCTCATCTACTTGTTAAAAAGAGGAATTTAAGGAATGGAGAGTGGAAATTATTTGAGAGTTATTAGGGAAGAGATAAATGTCTTCAGAAGTGATAGCATGTGAGTGAGAGAAAATTGAAAAAGATTTTAAAATTAGAGTATGAATAAAAAACTAAGAGATATGGATAAGTAGTAATATGAATTATTTAGAGAGGCTGCCAAAGGTTGAAGTACTACAGAACAGGGGGAATCTCAGAAGAAGAGGAGGTGCAACTGCAAAGTGGTAAAGAGAAAATAAGGGAGTATTTGGATAACATGCATGAGTTTAGTAATATTGTTCTTGGGCAACTGTTTTTGGTAACTCCAAAGCACAAAAACTTTTAACACAACAACTTAGGCAACAGGAAGCTGGAAGGGTTGTCACCAAACTTAGGGAGCCTATAACAATAAAAATAACAAGACATCCTATTGAAGAACTAGACATATTTTAGAAACTTTATGAAAAAAATTATAAAGCAGAGAGATATGGAAATCAAGAAAGAGCACAAACAGAAATATTTATGGAAGACTTAATTATGCCAAGGTTGGAGGGGGATGAGGCTTAACAACTAACAGTTAAGACAAAAGGGGATGATATAAAAATGGTGAGGTATAATCAATCTGTAGGAAAGTCTCCAGGAACAGATGGTATTCCTGCAGAAGTTTGGAAGTTAGGAGGGAAGAAAGTGATAACAATCTGGGAAATTTTATTTAACAGCATCATAAACGGACAGGAAGTACCATCTTGAAAGAAAGCTGTGCTGGCTTATTACCCAAAGATTTTAAAGGCCCATCAGGCACAGCTTCATACAGACCCATTTCCATTTTAAACCATGATCATAAAGTGTTTATATCTATACTAGCTAAAAGAAGGGCAAATGTGCTGCCAAAACTGATAGATATGGATCAGTGTGTTTTCTGGATGGGAGGTAAACATTTGATAACATTAAAAGGACAAAGATGACCAACAGGGAAGCAGAATGCAAGAAAATACTGCTGTTGTTGGTGGGTCTTGATGCAGAGAAAGCATTTGACAGAGTAAGCTGGGATTTGTAAGTAGGGCAATGGAAGCATTTGCATTCCCTAATACAATAATAGGGTAAATTATAAGAATATATGATGGGTTCGGGGCAAGAATTAAAGTGGGAGGGTTCATCCCTAATAAGTTATGTTTGAACAGAGGAACCAGGCAGGGGTGTCCTCTTTCCCCTTTATTTACTTTATAGTTAGAGCCCACTCGCAAAGAAAATAAGGGACTCAGAAATTCAAGGACATTATTGATATGGCAATCAGGAAAAGTTGGCTTTATTTTACAGATGATGATATTTTATACCTGATAAATCCAGAAAAGGACATCTCAGCATTGTCGAACATTTTAAGATAGTTTCAAGTCTTTTTGGGATATACAGCTAATGAAGATAAAACAAGAGCGATAGCCATAAATTACGTACCCACACAAAAACTGGTTCAGCAATACCCATACTTATGGGGACACAATAAAATGAAATATTTAAGTGTTTGGATTAAAGAATTCTACTATGGCAGCTAAGGATGTGTGGGAAGAGACTAAAACGATAACTTAAAAACTGAGAAACTGGAAGCTCTTATTTATGAATATTGCTAATAAGATGCAAGCAGTGAAAATGCTTTTACCCTGTTTAGTTTTATACACAGACTGGACATATTTTTTGTCAACCAGAAGAGAAGATGTGGACAAAAAAACTGAAGGAATTTATCTGGGAGGGGAAGAAGGCAAGAGTTAAGTGGGATAAGTTAATCCTTCCAATAGAACAAGATGGTTTAAGATTATTTGATTTTAAGAGATGTTTTAGAGCTACATGGTCAAGTCTCATATACATATGACACAAGCAGATTATAATTCAAAGTAGAAAGAGTTGATGATGAAGTGTTGGAGGGTTCAAGAAATAAGGAGATAGTGGAATTTTGGATGCAGATCCTTGAGAAGAATTAAAACAACCATACAGAATATTAAATTCATGAATTACCAGAAATTGTTCTAAGAACAACGACAACACAAGAATGGAGATAGGAGATTTTGTCAATAGGGATGAGTGCAAGTAGGGGGTATAGAAAATAGGAAAGGAGGCTGGAATGAGAAAACAGGCAAAGGAAGCAAGGTATTTGGACAAATAACTAGAGAAGGAAAGGTAACAGAGTGAAATAAGTCTAAGATGATATTTGAACTGCAGGGTAGAAAATGCCTTCCCTACCGGGCACTGGTATCAGAATATAGACAAAGAGAAAGGAATAGGGGAATTACAAGTGAAAGACTTGCTCTGGTAAGGTTTTTAAGAAATAAAAAGGCTGCTTTGATCATACTGAGAAAAATAAAAACTAAATCCAGGAAGAAGACCAAATCCATTTATTATGCACTTTGGTTCATACTCAGACTTCTTCAGACTATATAGTAGAGTTTTTAGATGAATCTAGAAGGGAAGTTGTTAAAAAAGGGATGATTAGTTAGGAATATAAAATAATGCATTGAAACTATAAGAATCAATCAGAGGAGGTTAGAAAATATTAGGAAAAAAGACTGGGAAAAGCAATTTACAAGGGAACAATGGGAGAACATATGTATGGCTACCAAGTATGCAATGAAGTCCAGAAGGTATAAGATTCTTGCTTGGATGTATTTGCATAGGTATTTTATACCCACATAGACTTCAAAAATATATTTTTTCTCAGAAGCACATGTTGAAGATGTGATGGGGAAGAAAAAGGAAACTGGGAACATGTTTTGGGAATGTAATGAACTGGTAGATTTTTAAACATTCCTGACTGAATACCATGTCAGAAATACAGTGTGAGCAAATGGCTGTAAACTAAGGAAATTATTCTTTTGAGCTTGGAGACAGGATCTGAACTGCCTAGACATAGTAAGGCCTTGTTAAGTTTAATTCTGTTAACTGCCAAAAAGCAGTTACTAGAAAATGGAAATCAAAGTCTAATCCAACCATATTTGAAGTAGTGAATATTATAAAAGAAATAAAACAACTGAACAGAGAGAGCTTTAGAAAAGTGAAGGAGTAAATTACATAGAAATAAGTGGAAATTATGGGAACAATACATACAGACCATCGTTCAGGAGGAGGAGTGAGGTTTAAGAGAAGGCAGAAACTGATCAATTTATGTAATGTTGGCCAGATGATAGTTATAAACAAAATGCATCATATGTGATCTATAATATATGTAAATGAAAAAAAAATTAATATTGTTTGCTTTATTTTCTATTGATATAGGTTTCCTTAGGTCTTAAGTGATAATTTAAGTAAAAGTGTTTAAAAAAATGTCTGATAGGGAAAGTCAAATTAATAAAGGACTTGTATTCCTTAAATGAGGACAACTCATTATCTCATATACATAGATAAAAATTATTTATAACACACATATATGAACCTTAATGGAGCTACAACTTAAAAACCAAAATAAAGATATAACCACTGAAACAAAAGGATAAAAACTGTACTAATCCCTTTGAAAAAGCCCGCACCACAAAAGGTGTCCACTTGTCCTTGTATGTTTTCTGGGTGGAAGTTATAATTTGGATGGGGTGGAACCTATAATGTGGATGATCCTAGGAGGTTAGATGCCTCTACAGAATCAAGAGAAGTGGAAAAGTACAGTTGTGTACACTTACCATAAATGTAGATGTTTGAGTGTATTCACTGTTGCAGTCATTACAATTGGGTTATCCTGCTGGCAGGCTGCCCTCAGTCGGCCTGAATTCCAAAGTCTTGGTCTGGCGTCGGTTTCTGTTGCCTCTTCCCTGACGTCACAGCGTCAGGGGTATAAAAGATGCAGCCAACGCCATTTTCTTCAGTTTTTCTTGCTCCAGATGTCAGGTGCCACCAAAAGGGTAGGCTAAAAATATGTTAATAAAACATACATGCACCAAAGTATATTTTACCTTCATCTACAAGCAAATACACCACATAGGTTGCATAGATTAGAGAAGTACAGATAAGTTCCAACAAAAATAAGGGGGATGGCGGGTGGGTAACCTGGACTGCAACAGTGAATACACTCGAACATCTACATTTATGGTTAGTGTACACAGCTGTACTATGTTCTTCGTGTTTCACTGTTGCAGTCATTACAATTGGGTTGAATCCCAAAGCTATGGTTGGGAGGCTGGACCTAAACAGCATTAGGGGAGGCTATGAGACCCTGCAGAACTGCAGTGGCAAAGCCTGACCTGGACTTAGAGTAGAGTGGTAGATGATAGTGCTTTGTAAAGGTGTGCACTGAACTCCAGGTAGCAGCCTCTAAAATGTATTTGGTTGGTACTCCCCTGAGGAAGGCTGCTGAAGTGGCTGCTGCTCTGGTTGAATGAGGCCTAATGCCCTTAGGCACTGGCTTGCCATGTTGTGAATAGCAGAAATGAATGCAGTGGCCTATCCACTTAGAAATAGTCTGCTTTGAGACAGCCTTTCCTTGTGATCCTGCAGCATATGCCACTAGTAATTGCTCCATCTTTCTGAAAACTTTGGTTCTGTCCAAGTAGAATCTAAGCTGTGTATGTCCAAAGAATGCAGAATTCTCTCCCCCTTGTTCTGTGGATTTGGATAAAAAGTTGGCAGATGAATAGTTTGGTTAAGGGCCACACTGGACACTACCTTAGGCATAAATGTCGGGTTTGTCCTCAGAGAAACCTTGTCTGGATAAAAAATTATAAAAGGTTCCACAGCCATGAGTGCCTGTAGCTCTGAAACTAGTCTTGCAGAAGTTATTGCTAGGAGCAGAGCTGTTTTCCAAGATAAAACTTTATATCAGCTGTAGCGGCTGGCTCAAAAGGAGGCAGGGTGAGTTTTTCCAAGACATAGTTGAGGTCCCATGCAGGTATTGGTGATCTCCCTGGAGGCCTTAAGTTTTTGGCTCCTCTGAAGTACTGCCTTAAAGGATGAGAAAAAATTGGTGGCTCTGTATTGTAATGAGACGAAATGGCAGAGGCATGAATTTTAATTGATGAAAAAGATAGGCCTTTTTCCAGCATCTCAGTTAAGTATTGCAAAATAGGAATATTTGGTACAGCTGTGTCAATTCCTTGTGTCTGGTTCCAAGCACAGAATCTCTTCCATTTTCCAGCATAAGATTTTCTAGTACTAGGCCTTCTGCCCTCCAAAATGACATCCATCACAGCTTTAGTGAGAGGTGCGTTTTATTTGACTACATTATCCGCCATGCTGCCAGATTTAAGGTCTTGAGTTGGCTGTGCAGGATCTGATTGGTTTGTTGGGACAGTAGATGAGGTATTTGAGGTAAGGTCCAAGTCGGGCATTGAGACAAGTTCCTTAGGATTGGATACCAGTACTGGCGGGGTCAGTCTGGGCAATCAGTATCATCTTTGGCTTCTCTTGTCTGACCTTTAGGAGTACCTTGGGGAGGAGAGGCAGTGGAGGGAAGGCATATACTGCTAAGTTTTTCCAGCTGAAAGACAGGGCGTCCACTTCCCATGCTCGTCTGTGATAAGTCCTTGTGCAGAATCTTTTTAGTTGGTAGTTGTGAGGAGAGGCAAATAGATCTATATCCGGGCATCCTCATTTCCTTGTTATCATGCTGAAGACTTGTGGATCCAATTTCCACTCGTGGGGATCCATGAGGTTTCTGCTTAGTTCGTCTGCCAGAGTATTTGTCTTTCCTGGCAGGAATTGTGCCTGCAGATGTAGTTGGTAAGTCAATGCTGTGTCCCACAAAGTCATGGCTAGTCTACAAAGGGGGTAAGAATGAGTGCCTCCCTGCTTGTTTATATACCACATGACCGTGGTGGTGTCTGTTTTTATCAGTAGTTGTCCCGGATGAACTAGGTCCTTGAAGGCTGTCAGGGCATTCTGAACAGCTAGCATCTCTTTTTGATTGATATGTAGATGCATTTGGTTTGCGGACCATGTGCCTTGAATACATCTTCCTGCCTGGCTGGGGGTAAAGTGAATGGCTGTCCTTTGTTCTGGTGACAAGCCTTTGCCCACCATCAAAGCTCCTGTTGCAGGCAGGGAATGAGAGTAATCCTTGTTTCCAGGCTGTGGCAATGTTGAGTCCAAACACTTTTTAGATACCACTGAAGTTTCCTCATATGCAGTCTTGCATATGGAATTAATAGAATGCAGGATACCATGAAGCCCAAAGCCTGCAGAATTTTTCTTGCAGATAACTGGGTCTTTGTTGCCAACTTTTTGAAATAGGTAGTCAGTTGCCTTTGTTTGTCTGGCGTGAGATAAGCCATCTGGGCAGTTGTATTTAAGCTTGCACCCAGGAATATTATCTCTTGAGAGGGTGCTAGTTTCGATTTCTTTTCGTTGACTGTGTACCCTAAACATGTTAAAAATCTCTTTACAAACGCCGCATGTTGTAGTAGAATGTCCTTGTTCTCTGCTTGAATGAGGCAGTCGTCCAAGTATATATCTGTATTCCTCTTTGTCTGCAGAATGCAATTACTGGTGCCAGGCACTTTGTAAAGACCCTGGGCGCAGTAGATAAGCCAAAGGGCAGTACAGAAAATTGGTAATGCATTGAACCTGCTTTGAATCTGAGGTATCTTCTGCGTGTTTGTCTGATTGGGACATGCAGGTATGCCTCTTTTAGGTATAAAGTCACAAGCCAAGCCTTCTTGCCCAGCATGGGCAGAAGCTGCTGCAAAGTCAACATTTTGAATTTTGGTATATCCAGGTATGTGTTTAGAAAAGATAGGTCCAGTATTGGTCTCCAGGCCTTGTCTTTTCTTTGTACCAAGAACAGTCTTGAATAAAATCCTTGTCCCTGCTCTTGCTCTGGTACTTGTTGAATGGCCCCCATGTCCATGGGGGATGAGATTTGTTTTTGTGCCTCTGCCCATTGATTTTTTGGCAGGTCTGGCCAACCATTTGCCCTTGGCAGGGTATGGAAGTGAAACTTGTAGCCTTGTGACACTATGTCTAGGACCCATTTGTCCTGGGTTATTATGTGCCAATTTTGAAAAAAAGTGCTAGTTTTCCCCCTAAAGGTGCTGCCAAAAGATAAGTCGTTGGCGCAGGCAGGGGGAAGTCATTGGGACTGTTTCCTGTATGGCTGTGATTTGTCTTCTCCACTTTTGGAGGTAGAAGCACCCCATTGTTTAGACCTGTATGAACCTTGGGGCTGGGATCTGCCTCTGGGGTGTCTGGATCTGCCCCTTTGTGGCCTGTCTGACACTGGAAAGGACCAATTCTTTGTAGGTCAGTGTCTGCTAAATCTTGGAGGCTGCACCTGTAAGAAATCCTTCACCGTTTGCATAGATTTAGCTTTGTCTTCCATTTTCTTTAACACATCTTCTGCCTTAACACCAAACAAGGTGTCATGCTGGAATGGAGCATCTAATAATTTTGCTTTGACATGATCAGGCAAATTTTGTTCCTTTAGCCAAGCATGTCTCCTAATGACAGAACCCATAACAGCGGCCCTGCAGAAGGCCTCCAGAGAATCAAAACCACATTGCAAAGTATGCTTTCCAACTTGTTCAGGTGCATGCAATAAATCCTGCATTTCTTTGTTTTCTGCACATTCAGAATTTATCAACATTTTCTATTTAAGCAGTGCCATGATATATTGCTATTTGAGCATATGAAACTGGCAATTTAAGGCCCTTATAGCCAAGGTAGCAGAAGTGTAAATCTTTTTTCCCCATCTGTCCAGTGCCCTAGAATCCCTGTCAGAGGGGGTAGGTTTTTTTGCAGTGGAAGCCTTGATCCCTTTGGGACCCTGAGAGCTAGTTTCTGGGTCAGCAGCAGGGTTTTTGAAAAGGAATTTATGAGAGTCAGGAACCTTGTAGTATCTGTCCGGCTTAACAGGAGCTGGAGGTAAGGAGTCAGGGTCAGACTAGACTCTGAAAACACATCATCTACAATTTTTAACACATGTGGAATAGCTAGGGGCCTGTGTTGTGGTAGTAAAAGGAAGTCTCTGAGCCTTTTCTTAGATTCTGAAAAATCTTGGCTTTCCCAGTGGAAATGTTCCCTCATGGTATACAAGGTTTCCCCAAAAGAGTAGTCCTCAGGAGGAGAGTCTGAAGGGATAGATTCTTCAGCATCAGAATCCTCATAGGGAGGAAGTGAGTATTCCTGATCAGAAGAGGAATCAGAAGAAATGGAAACCTGATCTGAAGGTTCATAGTCTGTCTCTTGCCTAGGCCTTTTATCAGGAGGGGGATGGGAACCCCTGATCAAATAATTAAGTCTTCGGCCATTTTGAGCATCTGTTTTTTGGGCATGGAGGCCTGTCCATGAGGCTGTTGTACTTGTTTTTTGTCTTTAAGGGTGCTTTAGTCTTTGCCTTTGAAGCTGAAGTCATTTTAATCTATAACTGAGTAGGTCTGAAAACACCCTCAGAAGCCGATGCCTGCTCAGCGGCTCCGGACCCATCTGAGGGAATAGTCTCCGAGGGTCCAATACCTTGAGTTTCCAGTGGCCTAGTTGATTCCACGTGGGAGTCAGTAGCGGCCTGCGGCTCTAAAGTAGTGGGCGTCAGGGGCTGCGAAGGCGCCTCACTGAGAACCTTTGACTGGCTTAGAAGAAGCCTCGTCGTCGGTTTTGGACCTCGGTTGCCTGTCCTTTTCTTTTTCTTTGCATTTCTTGTGAATTCCGGTAGTCGGATGGCTATCCGATGACATCGTATAATTAAATCTTCTGCCAAAATAGTGTAATGCAAAATCGTACCGACGCTTAATACTGTGTTGGTTAAATCTAGCACAAAACCGACAACTAGCAACGTCATGGTCAGGACCTAGGCAAGGAATACAGTAAGAATGAAAGTCCTTATGAGGTATTTGCTTCCAACAAGAAATACAATGATTAACTTTTTCTGACATCGGACTGGAGCAAGAAAAAATTTTCCCCAACGGGGTACTTGGCTTTTAATGAAGACTTCGGATCTGAAATTCAAACACGAAAATCTCAGGAGTCGGCCAACCGGCACTTGCGAACTGCTTCTGCTTCGGGCACCGCGCAGCAAGAAAGACTGAAAAAAATGGCGTCAGCTGCATCTTTTATACCCCTGACGCTCTGATGTCAGGGAAGAGGCGACAGCAACTGACGCTGGACCAAGACTTTGGAATTCAGGCCGACTGAGGGCAGCCTGCCAGCAGGATAAGCCAACTGTAATGACTGCAACAGTGAAACACGAAGAACATCAGCACATTGTCAGGTGGAGGGACAAATTGTCTGGATGTGGGTCGTCAGCCAGGTGAAAGAGAAGAGTTCAAGACTCATAAAGGGGAAAAGGTCTCTTCCTGAAGATGAGGCCACCACAAGGGGAAGCACATTTGCTGGGGCCAAAAAGGGAATGTTAGAATGATTTCTGGCCTTTCACAAAACTACTATCTGGATAAATTAAGTATTAGGTTCATAGGTTCACACTAGGCTATCTGCCCTAGGGCATTTATAAGCCTAGCCAGAGTGTGTGTGGCTTTCACCACCCCTTAGGATGAGAATACTATACCCATTAGTTTGCTGTGCCTCTGTCCAGCAGTGACACAGAGATGATTCCGGTAAACCTCGATCTCCCATCCACTCGTCAAGATTTCTCTTGAACAGAGTCAGTGAGGGGCTCTGCCTCACATGGACTGGGATTCTGTTCCATAGTGTAGGGAGTCTCTGGGTGATGAATTTGTCCCTCCAGCACGTCCTATTTATATCCGTGTTGAGGTTTAAGTCTCTTGCTCTCATGGCTCTGGTGGATTTGGATTTTTGAGGTGGAGCATGTCCATTAATTCCGGGTTGGACATGGCCTTGTATGTCAGGCACAGATCACCTCTGAGCAGACGGTATGCGACTGAATAGAGCTGGAGTTTCTTCAGTCGGGCATCGTATGACATATGTTTGAGCCCCTTTATCCTTTTGGTGAGGAACTTTTGGGGTCTTTCCAACTGCTGCAGGTGTCGGGTAAGGTACATTCCGAATGGGGCGTTGTACTCAATCATTGGTCTGATAAGTGAAGAGTACAAGGGTACAATGACCTCTCCTGATCTGGATGTGAATCCCTTCATGATCAGGTGGGCAATGTAGAAGGTCTTCCTAACCACTTTGGCAATGTGAGTGTCAAAAGAGAGGTTACTGTCAACTTGGGTCCCCAGGTCCCTGATAACTTCTTCCGTGTTTAATGGAATACCACATATGTGGTAATTAGGGGTTACCTTGTTTTTCCCAAAGGGTATGACTATACATTTTTTGGCATTTAGCTTAAGGCCATGGCTCTGGCACCAGTTATCCATTTCTATGAGACCTCTCTGGAGGATGTCTGTGTCTGATGGAGTGTCAATTATGGTGCCCAGTTTGCAGTCATCTGCAAATTTTGTCAGCCACAATCCCCCTATGTTTGCCTGCACTTCAGAAAAATAAATGCCGAACAAGAGGGGGCCCAGGACTGAGCCCTGTGGGACACCGCTCGTGACCGGCTTAGAGTCTGACATGGCACCAGCAACTCTAACCCTGTGTGTTCTGTCCTTGAGCCAGTTTGCAACCCATCTTGTGACATATGGGTTTACATCTAAGCTGGTGAGGGAAGGTGCGAATAAGTCCTGTGGGCCACCTCTAAACTACAACATTCTTGTCCTATGGCCATTTCTCCAATAGAGTAACACAAAAAAAAAAAGTTAATGCTTTGGTGCTGGATGAAAAGCAAATATGTACCAGAAAGTCTTCCCCCAATGATGGAAGAGACTGTACTAGTTTCAAAATGTTTTCTGATGCCTTATTAGTGGTCCCTCAAAGAATGAGCCTCTGCGCTAAAGAGGTGGCCTCCTACGGAATATAGTCAGTACTGAGATAGTAATTTGAAAACACAGCTCCTTCCTAAACCCTCACAGATCCTGGTGTAAGGGGTAATAAGCAGTCTCAACCTGTCCATTTACATACTATATAACTGCCATATTGTCTGTGTGTATGGCAACAGTTTCAAGCAAAGTAAAAGTACTAATCCACACCGTCAAAAAGTTTTATTAAAACGACAAAGCTTTCGGATAAAACTATCCTTCTTCAGTGTCTTACATATGAGCATAAAAACAGCACTTTTAAACACAACCTAATCATATCACATGACACAGCACACCTATCAGCAACATCACTTAAAAAAGATAATTAACCATTTCTCCTCTTAAGAGAACAGTTCACCATACAAAGTCCATAGCCTTACATGTATCAAAAAATACATATACCAAACTTACATGGTTAACATAAAATGACTTAACTTTTTGTTGTTTAAACTTCAGGACCGGTTTTAAAGTAACCTGTTTATTGAGCCTAAGATATTTATCAAATTCCAATCGGATAATCCATTCATATTCTTTCATGTCTATATGGTTAACTAGATCACCACATCTAGCACTTGGATATACTATGTGCATAACTCTAAAGCTAAACTGATTATTATGATCAGTTTCACTAATATGATGAGCTAAAGACTTAGTATTTTCCTACGGATCTCAGACTTATGCTCTATTATCCTCTTCTTTAGCCTTCTCATTGACTTTCCAACATAAAAGCCTGAGCATTTTTTTACACGTAGCAAGATATATAACAGATATTGTATTGCATGTGGCAGCACAGTGAAAAGTAAACTTCCTGCCATTTACAGGCTGAATGAACTCAACTGATTGATTTACATCTGAACAACAGAAACAATTGTGACACGGGAAAGCTCCTTTTTTTTATTAAAAACAGGAACAGGTTTGCTATTTAAAGAAAAATCCTTGCAACACAGCAATTTCATTAAGCTACTACAATTACGATAAGTGAACAGGGGCCTATTTGGGAGCCATTTTTCATGGCCAGGTATGGCTTTCAGAATGTCCCAGTTGTTCCTAATGATGTGTTCTACTGTCTCGCTAGCCCTACTATATGTCATGAGATACCTTAAGGTTGACGTGACACTACAGTTGTATCACTAGAGTCAATACTCCCCTGAGCAGAAAAATAGGGTTTAGCTTTTGAACCTCTCAATTGTAGGGCCTCGTATACTTTGCTAGCTCTACCTCATCTGCATTATAACCCCTTTCCAAAAAATGATTAGTCATTTTTTTCATCTGCATCTCACATGCATCCAATTTGGTATTAAGTCTACTGGCTCATAGATACTGACTTTTAAGAACACGCCTAAAGGTTCTTCTTGCATGCATACTCTTCTTGTGTAGGTATTTATTAACTTGCACATCCTTCTTATATACACATCTCCAAATCAGTTCCTGTTATTCGCAATATTACATCTGGAAAATCTATAGAATCTTCAGAGGATGTAATTTCAAACTTTAAGAATTCAACAGTATTATTCAAATAATCAAAGAACTTCTGTAAGTCTATAGCACTACCATGCCACACCAAAAAAAATTATCGTCCACAAAGAGTTTGTAGAACAAAATATTTGATGCATATAAATTAGCTTCCCCATGTACATTATTTCTCTCCCATTTTACTAGGGTAAGATTTGCGTACGTATTTGCTACAGCAGTGCTCATGGCCGTTCCAGATACCTGGTGATACACCTGCTTATTGAAAATAAAGATGTTATTTTCTAAAATCAAATCTAAAAGCTCACAGGTAGTTTCAATATGTCTAGCAGGAAAAGGCCCATATTCCTGTAAAATCTCCCTTACACAGTCAATCCCATAAGCATTAGGAATGAAGGTAAAGAGAGACCTTACAGCCAATGTTGCCAAAAGGAAATGGCCATGGGCACTGCTATCATACCAGCTATGTAACTGGGTCAAAAAGTCACCAGTGTCCTTAATACAGCTTGGTATGTACTTCAAATAACCCTTTAATGTGTCTTGTAGATATACAGATATAGATTCCATCCCCTCCCCAATACTATTGGTCTCATTGAGGGTTGTTCCAGGGACTTATGTACTTAGTGAGTCTATAAAGTACAGGGATGGTTGGACATGGTACACTGAAGAAGTGAAACTTGTCAAGATCGTTGAACCATCCTGCTCTAACAATGTCACCCTCAAACAGGATAGAAGTGCATGTGGTGACTGTCATCAAGGAAATGGCAGGTGGAAGGAAAGTCACAGAGACAAATTTGGAATATGTAGACACCAGTGAAGATGCTACTTGCTCATCCTTGACATTCTGATCCGGCATGAAAGAAAGCCAGAGGATTGATTCTGCTACATCCTCAAGGTCCACTATAACAACAAATGTAACAGTGTACATGTGGTTAAAAAATGTTACTGCCATCAGCTCTAAGGTTTTTAGGCAAAAAATGACAAGGGCAATATCTGAAGAGAGAAATTGCTTTCTGTAAAGGAAGAGTTCTTACTTGAGGCAGGCTTACCTTGAAAGATACAGTGCCCAGACAGTGTGTCTAACAAATATTCACAACTCCATCTATGAGTATGGAATGTCCACCATGAAGACAAGGAATAGAACACGTGTAAGTAAGGATTCCATCAAACAGGTGTAAGTAAGGATTCCATCACTATCAATATTTCTTTACAGATGGGGTAGCAATAAGCCAGTTGTCTAGGTAGGGAAATATTTGCCCCCATAACCTCTGTTGTACAGCCACCATGGTCATACATTTGGTGAACATCCTGTAATCAAAGTCCACTATGACTCTCTGGCTCTTGCAAGAGGAAATGGATTTAACTGAAAAAAAAGACTTGGCCAAAGGAGGACTTCAGGAAATAAGCTTGCAAAAAACACTCCAATAAAGAGGCCAAATTGCCATCTGACAGCTATTATTCCTGAAGTATTCACTGTCCAAGTTCTCAAATCCCAAACAAGTGGGTCAACTCTTAGGAGCTAATTGTCAATATTAAATATATAAGTTCTACTGTCATATTCTGCTCAGAAAAAAGTTTGGAAGGAAAAACTTCACTTACTGCTAATATGAACATGACTCAATATATTAACCCCAAATAACTTAACAGTATCTTGAATTTACAACTTAATGTTTCTACTGAACCTCTAAATAGTTTCTAATGACAGACATTTGCTCATGTTTTCCCCAAGAACATTTTTGCCACAGAACTTTCCCTATTGTCTGATTCAATCATTACCTAAATTAAAGACATAGACTCTGACTTCCACTCTTACATATTTTTCACTACTAAAAGTATCGAAACAGTAGTGCTCATTTATTTCCCTACAATATAACTACTCCTTACTTCCCAGAAGCTGAAGTGTTTTAGTAAACAGTACTCTTCATCTTAAAATTCCAGTTCTCCCTAAACTTGTTTAAACTTGGACATGACCAAAAGCATTTTCCATTTCATTAACACCCTTTTCTTAACATCTCCAGTTATGCTGATTTACAATGGGCAACATTCTCCTCAACCTACGAGATACTCAAAAATATTTGTAAAGACATGTTTATGCAAACATTCTAAACTGCCACAACTATGAAACAAATCTAGGTAGCATAAAAATCAATTTCCACAGAGATTTATTTGATTCGACCTTCAACAAAACAATCCAGTCTCTCCTTGTGTTCTCCTCTGCTATTAATTTGAAGTCCCTTAAATCTCTATTCACCCTGATTATGTAGTTCTTAATCAATGCACTACCACTTCTGGCCTCAAATATTAAAGAGAAAATGTTAGGTGGATGCCTCTCTTGCAATTGTACCATTCCTATATTCTTTGCTGTAGTAAGCAGTCCTATGTATTTGATATGCAAAAATGTGGAAGCAGATATATTTCCTTGATTTATTCCCAATGTCACCACTTACGGTCTGCTTTTACTGGATCCAATTATGTCAATGTAGTCCTTTTGCTTTTCAAATTATGCAACTTCACCTCCAACAACAAAAAATCAACATATCCAATAGATGACAACTGATTACCCATGACTTTTAACTCCCCATGACTTAATTTCCTCCTTCAATAATTTGAGTAACATTACACCACCCTGCTTCAAAACATGTAGGACTTCCATTCTATACTTATATCCAAAATATATCAATGAAATTTATTTTATTTCATTATTATTAACTGAAGCAACTTTTTCCATTAGCATCATACTTCAGTATACAGATTAAATATAACAACTTTTGCAGAAGTACATTAAAATAAATCTGAAAGTCTGGGACATTCAAGCCTTCTATCTATTTTGCATGAATCATTTATCCCAGAAAACCTAAGTTACCATCCCCAACAAATTTCTTACCAAATTTCTGCACATTTTCAGAAAATCTCTAAGAATATCTCCTGGAAATGTTTGGAAAAAAACATTAATAGTAAAATAAAAAAGTGCATTGTTAGGAACTTCTGATACAATTCCAGACCAACTCAACCATCTTCGGCCCACAGACATCTACCGGTAATCTCTCTCTTCCCTTAAATGTCCATGCATTTTAATGCTCCAAATTGTTACTCAGTTATACTCCCAAATATCTAACATAACTTGCTTGTCACAGGTATGGATAATAATATAAAAACAGAATGGACAAACACCCTGTACTGGACTTTAAAAACAAGAGAAAATCCAAAAAACACTGTGCCGTTCCTTCAAACCAACACTTTATTACACAGAGAGTACGGACTTTTGTCTGTTCACATTCAGACTTCTTCAGACTCTGACTACAAGACAAACTTCTGCTCATAAAACAGTAAAAAAAATCATGACATCATCTAAAAACATATCCAATCAAATTCCTTCTTTAAAATCAGTTCTTTCCATTGATCTTAATCCACAAGACACATCCAATCATGTCCCTTATTTAAAATAATTTCTTGCACTTTGCCTTAAACCTCTCTTTATTTAAAGCATATTTAAAATGAAAATGGTCATTCAAGACTGCATGCAATACTAATGGTGCATGGGATTTATTCACAATATTTGTAATAAGTACTTGGATGATACTAAAGTCAAGACTATTAAAGGAGAATTTAAAAGTAAACCACGGTGGATAATCACTTAGCAAAGCTTTTAAGAAAGAAAACAAACGTTTTTGTCAGAAATAAAAATAAAAACAAAACAAATATCAGTATGAAAAGTCTGAACCAAACAAAAAAAATGCTAAAAAAGGATATGTTATGTAAGAAATGTATATATGAGAGTTCATTCACAAATGTAAATGATAATAAGAAAAATTATTACAAACATGTTAACTAAAAATAGGAATACAGAAACACTGGTATGACCTGTTTACACTAATAAGAGAACTACTATTGGAAACTCAAAGAGCAAATACATCTAACAAATATTTTACTGTAATGTTAACATTACATTTCACTACTACTTATACTTATTCCTTGCCTATTGTACCTGTACCATATCTTAACATCTGAAAGGTAGAGTGAAGTACCAAGGAAAGTAAAAAACTGCTTGATGGGACCAGGCAATGTCTCAGGCAAATTCATATGTATGATCTTTTAACAGTATAATTGAGCCATTAACATGTTTGTTTAATAACATGCTGCAATTTGAAGAAGTACTTTTTTTGTTGTTGTGTCTTTCGGCTTTTCCCGGTTAGGGGACGCCACAGCGGAACTCCGGTCCGCTAATGATTGGCAGCTGATTTTTACGTGCTGAGTTGCCGGTCCTAACGCACAACCTTCAATGAAGGTACGCCCATTCAGCATGTCTCCACAGAAGATGCTCCATCTGAGAATTGAACGGGAGAACCTCTTGCTGTGAGGAGACAACGCTAACTGCTGCACCACCGTGGTCTATTAATCTCTTAGTAATGTACTCCCTCTAAAGTATATTACCTTGAGCACAACTTTACATAGATACATGAGAAGTAAAATACAGTTGTGTAAGTAAAGTTATAACAGGAGATGTTCTAATAAATCACTGTTGCAGTAGCCTAAGATATTTTGGTCATACCCCAAAGTAATCAGCTAGCTTCCATGCACTCTGTCAGAAGTTCATGAGGAACTCCATATAAAAAGACAGAGCTTCAAAAGTTCACAGCTTTCTTGCCCCAGAAAGGGAAGAAATAGCTCTGAAATGAAAAACGCTAAAACAAAAGCTAACTATACAGACAAAGATATATACATTCACACTCTGTTGACAAAACATACAAAAATAAGGGGGGGGTGGAAGAAGATGTCGCAACTGAAATAGTGATATATTAGGACATCTACTGTTATGGTACAGCTACTTACACAACTGTACTATGTTCAACACTGGATCACTGTTGCTGTAGCCTAATCTACATGTGTGGGTTCTTCTTCTTCTTTCAGCTTTTCCCGGTTAGGGGTCGCCACAGCGGATCATCTGTCCACTCATGTTTTACAGTGTCGAGTTGCCAGCCCAGCGCCCAACCTTCTACAGAAGGCACACACACGCACACACTCACACCTAGGGCCAATTTAGAGTGTACAATCTACCTACTGCATGTCTTTGGGATGTGGGAGGAAACCGGAGCACCCGGAGGAAACCCACGCGACCACAAGGAGGACATGCAGACTCCGCACAGAAGGCACCCCAGCCAAGAATCAAACCGGAAAACCTCTTGCTGTGAGGTGGCAATGCTAATCACTGCACCATATAGCTTAAAAACAAAGAATGGGGGAGGAAAATAAAAAAGAATCCTGGATCCCCAGGAGAATGGTCCTGGCAAAGCCTGTTCAGGACATGGAAAAGTAACCTACCTTGTAGTTCTTTGAAAATGTATGAACAGAGGAACATGTTACTATCACTAGAATACTTCTAGGGTATACCCTTTCCAGAAAGCCACTGGAGAAGAAAAATCCCTGGTAAAATGGGCCCTAGCCCTGCCTGGACATGACTTACCATAGTGAGAATAAAGACAACAGTATGAGACAACCATCAGGAAATTGTCTGCTCTAACACCGTCTCCTATCAAGGTAAGAGGAAAGGACAACCAAACAGCTGGTCAGCTATCCTGAAAAACTGAATCTTGTCTAGACAGTGTCTGAGCTGCAGGCAGTTATCCATAATGTGAAAAATCTTTTCTCCTTTTCTCCTGAGGTCTGGAAAAAAAACCATGAAGATTAACGGACTGGCTTAAGGTACCCTCTGGGACCATTTTAAGCATACAAGGAGGATTAGTTTTCAAAGAAACCATGTCCTTGTGGTAAATAAGGTAGGGTTAGTGCACAATAATCACTTATAACTCAGACACTCTCCTAGCAAAAGTCAGTGCAATAAGAAAAACAGTCTCCCGTTTCAAGGGCCTCCATTCTGTTTGATAAGCTGGTGCAAATGGAGAGTATGCTTTTCAGGCAGAAAGTTATTCTAGTGAGGAGCCAAATGTTTTCCAAGTGGACGGATATGCAAAACCCCTTTCAGAAACTGTTTAACTTGAGCATAGGAAGAAGGTAGGGATCCAAGAGCAGGAAAGCTGAAATGGATGACTGATGAACCTTGATAGAGAAAATAAAGGTCAGAGGACCGTAACTCACATGAATATAAACTTAATACCTGCTGCACATCCTCATGGGAAAAAGGTGCCTAAAGGGTATCAATATTCTATCATCCAAGCAGTCAACTGAAGAGTTTTCAAGTTGGGGTGTATCAAAAAAAAAAACATGTCTTGTACGACTAAATCCAGGCTGTGGGGAAGTTTGAGGTAACTGGCCTTGGCCAGCATGAAAAGAAGGATCACTGTTGCCTGCACCGAAAGAAGTCACTTTCTCAATCTTTAGAAGATTCCTGGATATCAGTGGAAAAGGATAAAGGAACATTGCCATGCAGGGGATTGAAGAGGTTATCTGTCTTCCAGGTCTGTGCAAGTAATATTGGAGCAAAATTTCTTCAGTTATTCTGACAGGAGGCAAACAGATCTACCAGAGGTATTCCCTACAACTGAATCAATTCTTGGAAGAACCCATGGTGAAGTTTCTATTAATGAGGATCAATCCCGGTTCTGCTCAGCTTGCCTGCTACAAACGTTTTGTTTTGCCAGACTGTATGAATCCTGAAGAGTCAAACTGAGCTGAATTGCTACCTTTCAGGTTATCACAGCAAGTATGCAAAGGGGATAAGATATGGCGTCTCCTTGTTTATGTACCATGTCACTGTGGTGTTGTCTGTGAAAACTTGTAAAGGTCCTGAAGACAAAAGATAATTTAGATTTATCATTGCATTTACAACTGCCATCATTTCTCTGATAATTGAGGGTCTGTCTGTCATTTTGACTCCAAGACCTTGCACTTTCACACCTCTGGAAATCACTTTCCACATGACGTCTGATGCATCTGTTGTTACAGACTGGAATAAAAATCAAAAGAAGAATGGAAGTCCTGGACTATAAAAGATCTGACCTACCCACCATAGAATCCTCTTCCTTGCTAATACCAAAACAGGGATCTGAAAAGATAAAGGGGACAGATTCTGAGACCAGAATTGACCTGAGGTACCACTAAAGTTCTCTCTTCTGAAGACTGGCCAGGGGAAGACTGAGACTTACAGAAAACTTAGAAATCCCTGGCAGAACACTTACTGACTGGAAAAATGCAGGAAAAGATTTTGGAACATCTCTACTTTGTCTGGAGGAAGAAAAGCTCTCCCTAAGGCAGAATCTAGCAAACGTCTCACAAAAACTATTCTGTAAGAAGAGAGGAGAGCAGATTTATGTAAGTCAATTTGGAGACTTATACTAAATAAAAGATTCTGAACACTTGATAAAAATGTCTGTCTTCTTTCTGTTGTACAAATATGGAAAAATGCAAATGCCTTGAAGTCTGCAATAAGCAATTACTAGAGCCAGAGACTTTGTGAATACCCAAGGGGTAGTAGAAATAAACTATATCTCTACATGTGAACAAATAACTATTCATACCTTACCATCTCCTTATTCTCCCTTCTTCACTCACTTCTATCAATTTCTTTCCCCTGGCTTTCTCCCTAAATATACCATAAGCCTGCTTTTCTCTCATTTCATATTGCAATTCTTGTTTGTATTACACTAACTTACTTTTAATTTCTCTATAAACTGGTTTACATCACTGTCATATAGCTTGTAAATTTTCTTAACCAACATTTTTGTATTATGTCTATTTTGGTATAATTATTTAAACTGAAGATTTTTTGTATTATTTGTGAAGATTGTAAAATTATAGTTCTTAAAATGTTTTGTAACATTTCGGAGCTTTTCTCCCAGACTGTCTTCTGAAAATGGGTTCTTACCCATTTGGACTTTCCCCATACTCAAATATCAAATAGAGGCAAATAGTTATGATGACTTGGTGGACTGTCCTTGAATCTGACAGGCTTTCCCTTTCTTTCTGAAGCCTACAAAGCCATTGCTTTATAAAAACCTGTTCAGAGGCTCCTTGCTGCCTGAATTGCTTTTTTTAAAAAAAGAAGCCGTGGTGGAAAGAAAAGTGTTTGTTTTAAAAGATGAAGGCTGAAAAGTTTGAGTAACTCCTTGAATCAACTTTCCCCTCTCACCACACTTGTTGAACATTTCAACTGTAAAATGGCCAAAAAGAACTTCTTTGTTTAAAGAACAGTTTAAAATGTCAGTTTCTAATGAAAGATTCTGAAGCAGCAACTCTGGGAAAAGTAACCACAGTAGGATTACAACACTTTAAAATATGTTTAATTCCAAGAGAAACAGATGTTCAGGAGCATTCAAAGTCTTTTTCACCTTAGAAGAAAGAAGGAAGATTGACCATTAACTTTTGCATAGTCTCAAAACAAAGAAGTAAAAACATTAGCATACGAGCGTGACAGTTTTAAAATTCTGAGTGCTAGAGTAACAGATAACTACACTTCATTCTCAAATCCATCAAAAGCTTTTCTGTCCTTGTCAGGGGGAATGGGATGACCAGAAGCAATATGTCTAGGAGAAACAGTTTCAGATAAGGAAGTCAATGCAGAGTTTGCTTTGGGGCTAGAAAAAAATAAGAAGTTATGTACTCACCATAACGTTCCATCTGAGTAGGTGACTTCATTTGTCTGCAACCTTTGGGTCTTGGATCCAAACTCGGATCCGAGCCGGCAACTTATTCATAGCTTAGAGATCCGAGCTCCTAGCTCCTCCCCTTACCCACAATCCCCTGCCAACCCTGACTGACCTCAGATCAAGTTTGCCCATATACAAAAAAGCCGAAGGTTAATACATCCCGAAGGATATAATAGAAGGACATACAGGAACAAGAAAATTTCTGAGGGCCAGGGGGAAGGAGGAGGGGATGGTTGCAGACAAATGAAGTCACCTACTCAGATGGAACGTTATGGTGAGTACATAACTTCTTAATCTGAAGTAGATACTTCATTTGTCAGCAACCTTTGGGACAGAGTCCCCAGCTACCTGAATCTTGGGTGGCCATCATGGAAGGATGTTCCGGAGCACTGCAGAGCCAAAGGATGCTCTCCCTCTGGAGATAATGTCCAGCTTATAATGGTTGATAAAGGTATGAGATGAGGCCCAAGTGGCCATGAACAAATATCATCCAGTGGAACTCTAGATCTAAAGGCTGCAGAGGTAGATACAGAGCAGTAGAGTGCGCACGAATTCCCTGAGGTGCAGGCCTCCCAGAAGTGTCATAGGCCAAGAGAATACACTGAGATCCATCGTGATAAAGTGATCTTAAAGACAGATTTACCTAGGTTAAATTTGGAAAAGGAAATGAACAACTGGTCGGATTGCCTATGACCAGCAGTCCTGTGAATGTAGAAGCGCAGTTGTCTGTGCACATCTAAGGAGTGAAGTTTGTATTCTCCCTTGTTCTGATACTTAGGGAAGAAAACTGGTAGGTTAATGGACCGATTGATATTGGCCTCTGAAGCCATCTTAGGAAGAAAATAAGGATTGGTCCTGAGGTACACTCTAGCCTGATGAAAAGCCAAGTATGGGGATTTCACACAAAGGGCCTGAAGCTCGGAAACTCTTTTCACCGAAGTAATAGCGACTAGGAACACCGTTTTCCAAGAAAGGTACTTAAGATCGACCGAAGCAGCTGGTTCAAAAGGGGGAGCTGTCAAGGCCTCTAAAACTAGAGCTAAATCCCAAGGGGGTACAATTTCCCTGATAGGAGGTCTGAGCAAGAAAGTACCCTTGAGAAAGGACTTACACAATTTCGCTGTAATCAAGGGCCCCGATTCATGCCCCACATGGTAATAAGAAATAGCTGCAAGTTGAACCTTGACCATAGAGCAGCTAGCCCCCTGATGGAAGAGACCTGTAAGGAACTCCAAGACAGACGGTAACGGGGCTGTGAAGGGGTCTAAGTTATTATTCTCCGCCCAGATGGAGAAGCGCTTTCACTTACTACGATAGACTTTCCTAGTGGAAGGTTTATGTGCTGCTACGAAAATGGCTTTAACCTGTGAAGAGATTCCGGGAGTCCTGACTAGGAGTGGAACTGGAGCAGCCACGCTGTCAACTTGAGATTGTCCAGATTCGGGATTGGGAGGTCTAGGGGATGAGATATTAGATCCGGGAGGGGATCTAGAATCCAAGGCGGATTTACCAGGTGAGACCACAGGTAGGGGAACCACGTTTGACGAGGCCAGAATGGGGCAATGAGGATCATCCTGCTCCCCAACCGACTGGATTTCTGTATGAGTTTCAGCATCAGGGGCAGAGGAGGATAGGCATAAAGTAGACCGGGGGCCAAGCATGCACCAGAACGTCTCTCGGGAATTCCCCGACGGGGGGAAGTAGAGAGAAGTAACTGTTGCATTTCTTATTTGAGGGAGAGGCGAAGAGATCGCAACAGGGTTGCCCCCACATGGCAAAAATTTGCTTAGTTACCTGGGGGTTGAGAGACCACTCGTAAGGGGAAAGAAGGGTGCGGCTGAGTCTGTCCGCCAGTATGTTGGACAGTCCCTGAATGTGCGTTGCAATAAGGAAGCGGCTGGTAGAAATCACCCATTCCCACACTCTCATGGCCTCTCAACAAAGAGGATAGGACCTGGTTCCCCCCTGTTTGTTGATGTACCAGACCACTGACATGTTGTCCGTCTGTATAGCAATAGTCCCTACCAGAAGAAGGTTCTGTAGTGCTCGCAACGCCAATAGCACCGCCCTCATCTCCAGGACATTGATATGCAAGGAGGTCTCTGTGTCGTTCCACGTGCCTTGGACTGTCTTGCCTGCGCAATGCCCCCCCCACCCGAGGCGAGAGGCGTCCGTGTTCACCGTGGCGAGGGGAGGTGGCGTGGAGAAGGGAAGTCCCGTATGGAGATCCGGGGATTGAAGCCACCATACGAGAGCTGTCCTGCACGCCTTGCTGATGGAAACAGGATGGTGCAGGGGGTAACGATGAAACGACCATTGGACTTGAAGGGCCCACTGCAGTACCCTCATGTTCAGACGAGCCAATGGCAGAAGAGTAATTGCTGCCGCCATGGAGCCTAGAGCCCTCAGGACCAATTCCACCGGTGGAGCTGTAGATTGGAGGATGGCCTGTACATGCAGCCTCAGGTTCTGAAGACGTTCCGTGGTCGGAAATGCTAGGAGATTTCTTGTGTCCAATTTGGCCCCTATAAACTCTATCACCTGGGTAGGAGCAAGAGAGGATTTGTTCATGTTGATGGTGATGCCCAGCTGGGGAGCCAGCCGGAGGAAGTAGTCCCTCTCTGAGCAAAGTAGATGCCTTGTTGGGACGGTCAGGAGCCAGTCGTCCAGGTATGGAAACACCTGCATTCCCTGGAGTCTCAGGTGGGCCGCTATCACTGCTAATACTTTGGTAAACACCCTGGGGGCTGTGGTGATACCAAAGGGAAGGACCCTGAACTGGTAGTGAAAGGCTCCGAGCCGGAAGCGGAGAAACCTCCTGGATCGTCTACAGAGCACATCCAGTCGTTCTCCCGAAGTAGGGGGAGAATGGATTGAAGAGTGACCATTCGGAATTTTTGTTTGGTTACCGACAGGTTCAGAAGGGAGAGGTCTAGGATTGGTCTCAAGTCCCCCATCTTTTTTGGCACCAGAAAGAACCTGGAGTAAAACCCTAATCCGAGCTGGTCTGGGGGGATGGGCTGGATGGCTCCTTTTTCTAGCAGCTGCTGGATCTCCGCAGCTGCTGCCTCCCTCTGATCGGGTGGTACATCAGGGAGGCTTTTGGGTCTGGGGACATGAGATATGGGAATTTGGTACCCTCTGGATATGATACGAAGCACCCAGCAATCCGATGTGATGGACTCCCAAGCTGCCAAGTGCTTCGAGAAACGCCCCCCGACTGCCTCCAGAGTGGAGCAGTCGGATAATCCCTCAGGGTTGTTGCGTGGGTCAGTCAGAGAAAGGTTCTCTGGACCCAAAATTCTTCGGGCCCCCTCTGCCTCTAGGGCGGCGTCCTCCCTGTCCTTCTCTGCCACAGAAGGACTGGTTGTCCGGAGCAGGCTGGGAATATTGCGATTTCCAGAACCACATCTTCTTCTGTCCCTTTTGGTTCTTGGAGAAGGACCTCTGGGGAACGGAGAAGCGGACTCCGACAGCAGACAACGTCTTCCCGTCCTTTTCGCTCTGGACTAAAGTGTCGCGAACGGTCTTGCCAAATAAGGCAGAACCATCAAAAGGGGCATTCGCAAATGATGCCTTAAAGGGTTCCGCGAAGTCACAATGTCGGAGCCAGGCCTGGCACCTCATGACTAGGCCTGCTCCGCTGGCTCTAGCGGCTCCCTCTGTAGCATGGGACAACAACCGCATACAGGTATTAGATATCGATCTTAGAGTGGCCATGCGAGTGGAGTACAATTGCTTGTCCTCCGCCGACATGGAGTCCGGGGGGGAAGCAGCGTACTCTTTGATAAGGTCTTGCTGCATCCTTATAACGTGTGCCATATAGTTCAGAGACCTTACTGAGAAGGTCGCTGAACTAAAAACCCGCTTTCCCAGGCAATCCATCGAGCGGGGCTCTTTGCTCTGTGGATGAACCGAGGGACTCTCCTGAGCTAATTCCCTCTTGGTGGCTGCCGCCGTCAACATGGCATCTACGGGAGGACCCTTGCTCCAGTGGGATCTGTCCACAGGGAGGCTCAAAATTCGATCGGGGTGTTTGGTAACTGGCTCCACAGTGTCCGGCTCCTTCCACGCCCTGGTGATAATAAGGTCCACCAGGGGGTCGGGCGGAGGGGACACCCAAGAGGTAGACGGTCCTGCTACGAATGCCACCAGGAACACGGACTCATCGGAGGAAGCCTTGGGGACAGACCACCCCCCCAATCCTGAGAATTTCCATGATGTCTCCAAAGGAGACATCTTCAGGGGGTCACCTAGGGGAGCCTTCCCCTTCATCCAAGTCCGTGTCTTCTGTTAAGGACTCCGGGGAGTCCACGTGTCTCCTCTTACACTTGTGCTTATTAGGCACATCCTTGGGGGGGGGGGGCTGTCCGAGGAGGTCTCACCAGCAACGACCTGTTCCAAGGGAACGACCTGAGACATCGAAGCAGGTTGTCCCTGAGGCCGGTTGATGGAAGCCTGACTCAGCTGAGAGGGAGTGCGGAGTGGAGCCGAAGCAAGAGCCGGGGGTCCGGATGCCCTCAATAGAGCCCTCTCCACTGCATCGAAGGCAAAGGGGGGAGTCGCTCTCTCTGGGATCCGAAAGTCGACTCCCACTCTTATCCGATGGAGGGATCGGAACCGGAGCTGAGACCATCAGATTCGAAGGACCCTCGTGCTCCGACCCGGACGGAGCCGAAGGCACACAGAATCCCATGGATCCGAAGCTCGGCCCACGGCTCCGAGAGCTCGGATCCGACAAGGAAGGACCCGACAGACTCGCGGGCAGAGTCGTATCCGAAGTGCCCAGTACTGTCGGCGCCGACCCACCCCCGGCTCCAACGCTGCCCGGCTCTGTACTATCGGGGCAAAAAAAGGTGTTGAGCTCCCCCCTGAAGGGGGGGGGGGAGGCATGAGCACTCCCATCTGCAGCTGGGCCTGGATGAACCTTCCCATCATCTGGTCCAAGTCCGCATCTGAAAGGCTGTAGGTAGATCTCGAAGAGGCCACCAAGGCGGGCCGGGAGTGCCGCCTCGATGACCTCGACGGAGAACAGGTCTCCTCCTCCTCAGGTCCCAAAGAAAAGCAGGGGGATCGGAGCCGAGGAGGAGGAGACCTAAAAGCTGTGGAGGGAGAAGCGCGCTTAGCTGGGGGGGGGGGCCGAAGCGGAGGCCTCAGCCCGCCGCTTGTGGTGCTTCTCCCTCCTTTTCTCCCTCCTGGCCTCCCTCTCCTCCGGCGCTTTGGTGAGAGTTTGAGTCCCGGACGGGGGGAGGGAGGTAGGAGTGGCCGCCACCGAGGACTGGGGTGGCGCCACGGGAGTACCGGAGGCCGAAGCCGGATCCGGGGGCAAAAGTCCCGCCAGGATCAGCTTCGACCTACGGTCTTTCAGTGCCCTGGGGTTGAACCCTGCACAAATAGAACACCCAGAGGAGAGGTGTTCAACCCCAAGGCACCGAACACACCGAGTGTGGCCATCCGCCGGTGAAAGCTTATGGCCACACTCAGTGCACTTTGAGAAAATAGGCTTTGGGGCCTCCGACATTTTTTTTTAAACAACAAAAAAAAAAAAGATTTAAAACTAAACTACCTCACACAGACCAGGCCCCAACACACAACAGTCCACACACACACTACGCACCAGCGAAGGAGGGGGAGGAATTACACTAAAAAGGGAACCTAACCACACACAAACAGTTAACTACAAATAACAAGTGAGAAATAAGTATTTTTTTTAACAAAAAACTGTCACTTAACTACCACACGCCAGGAGCTCAGGAATCTAGAAGCATACGCAAGAGCGGCAAACTAGATCTGAGGTCAGTCAGGGTTGGCAGGGGATTATGGGTAAGGGGAGGAGCTAGGAGCTCGTATCTCTAAGCTATGAATAAGTTGCCGGCTCGGATCCGATTTTGGATCCAAGACCCAAAGGTTGCTGACAAATGAAGTACCTACTTCAGATCAATATTTAAAAGCCTGAGGTGCTATGTATAACCTGAGAGACTTCTAAGGTCAGGAGGTTGGATGTCATGAAAACTAGAAGCTCATAGAAAAACATTCTCGAAAACAGGAAGAGCAGCTGCAGGATTGGGTATATCCAGTGGTAACAAATCATAATACATTTGTTTTGAGATCGTAATTTCATTCTGTTCCTACTGAAACACTTATTTCGTATAAGATAGAGTCAGAAAACAGATAAATCTTCAGGAGGAAAATCTGAAGCAACACTTTCCTCAAAATCAGATTTCAAGATGAGTAGAAACTCCTGACATATAACCACTTCTCTCCAATCCATGCTCTTCTGACTGAAAATCAATGTGGGAATTCTATCTTTCCCTGCCTGGAACAGTAAGAGATGCAGAAAAGGAAGAAATTAGCTCCTTGTCAAATACAAACAAATATTCCCTGTATACAGAGATGGAAACAGAAGATGACAAGATGTTTTTATTTTCTTGGGAAACACCCTGAAAAAAAAGACTGACCCAAAGTAGGAAAACCCATGCCAGGCTCCGACTCCCTTTCCTAGCTAACTGAAGGACCTTCCCCGACCCTTCCCCGGAGTCCAACATAAATGGCTCTCCCTAACTAAGGGCATCCCTACAGTCACAGAGGATATGTCTATTCTCTGGTCCTTAGTGACTATAGATAAGAAACCAGAAGGACTGGAGGAAAAAGTTAAGTGTCTGAGAAACCAACAGCAGCCACAGCATAGTAACCCACCACCATCTCAGGTACAATACAAACCAGCCTGACACAAAGACTCCCTGATAACTTTCTTCTTTTGCAAACAGGGGAAGGAAGAACCATGGAGACTAGTAGCTTAAGCTGAGAATGAAGCACCCAAGACAGATAACAGAACCTGAATGAGTCAGTAAAAGGTAAGGTAGACAGCAAGTGGTTCTGAGGTAAGTAAACCACTGACTGTCCCTCACAAGCACAATATCCTGGTCTTAACACCAAACTTACAAAACCCATACAAAACTATTTTCAAGAAATGGAAAACATTGCACAAAGTTCACAGAGGCATTCACAAACTCCCTTAGAAAGGCAATGATACTCAGAAAAATAAAATCAGTGAAAGGTTTCCCCCAACAGGGAACTTATCTTCCAGTCCTTAAAAACTGTTAGCTGACTGACAGCTCCACAACGCCTGCCAAAATAGGGATCTTTGGCAATAAGAAAGCTCTGACTTTTGGCACATTGTCTCTTTTCAGACAGAGCTCCTCTCAAGCTCCTGACAGCTAACAGCACGTGGAACGTACCCTTTCTTTACCTTTCATTTTAGCTGCAGTGAGGTATTAACCTGATAGCTTAGACTACTGCAAGTGACCCAATGTCGAACACATTACATTTAGCTTAAGAGACACCATGAACTATTTTGCTTTAAGACGGGAATTAAGTCATTACTTAACATCCAGGTATAAGAGTATGGAGGGCCATGTTTCAAAGTTGCTGTTGTTTGTCTTTTTGGCTTTTCCCAGTAAGGGGTCACCACAGCGGAACTCCAGTCCACTAATGATTGGCAGTAGATTTTTTTTATGGTGCCAAGTTGCCAGCCCGAAGCCCAACCTTCAGCGAAGGCATGCCCATTTACGCATGTCTTTCAGAGGCCACTCTACTGCATGGAGGACATGCAGACTCCACACAGAAGGCACTCCAGCCAAGAATCGAACAAGAGGACCTCTTGCTGTGAGGCAACAATGCTACCGCTGTACAACCGCTAGAAGGAATCACATTTAACGCTTCGCCATGTTTCAAAGTATACATGAATAAAACTATTAAACGTAATTCTTACATAACTCAACTGATTTCAAAACTATGGAGCAAAATATCTGTTAAACTAAAGTAAACCATTTCATTAATGGCATTTAAGAAAAAACTGGATAATTACATGGGAAATAAGTATGTTCGAGGACTGAATGAATCTGCAATATAAAAGGTACAACCTACTACTTGCAGCAAACATTAAATTATGAACTATGAATTATGCTACTTTGTACACCTAATGGTTCTTTATCAAAGTATATAAACACTGTAAGAGTGTTAATAGTTTTTGCTAGTGGTTTTGTTACAGTACCGGCAGAGGTTCAAGATATTTACTGTTTCTTGTTCATGGCATTGTGATGTTAAACATTTTGCAATATAAAAAGACTTTTGGCAAAAAATAAAAAAAAATCTCTCTGTCAAAAAGCTCTGTCTTCCTCCCCAGTGATCAGGTGGCATTCCATGGCCAGTCAGTTTCTACTGACCACATCAAGCCTCTCTTAGTTCATCCCACTCTTGCCCACCACATCATTTTCAACACATATGACACCTCCCCCTTCACTTTACAGGTGGCATGTCCTCACAGTGGCTTCAGACAGCTTTTTCAGTTGAATCATTCCAAGACATACAGTCATCTTGGCCACTGGACATCTCTGATAAATATCTCACCCAATTCTGGCTCTAGGGCCAGGCCCAGGTATTTCTTCCAAGTGAAGATCACTGACTCATTAAATGAACCATCAAGGGGGTACTGTGTTTTGCTTTTAGTCTCGTCTCTCATCAGATCAATTTGGCAAAAGCATCCTTGTTAAGATCACAAGGTCCAGACAACAAAGTTCTAAGGAAAACAATTAGTTATGTACTCACCATAATGCTAGATATATGTAGTCTATCTCGCCATATATTCTTCATATGTGGGTTCGGAGCCGAAGGTCGGCTCTGACTCGGCCTACATACTAGCTTGAAAGTCTTTGATTGGCTGGGCTAAGATGGCATCCCACAATACATTGCTCCACATCCCCAGATCTAGTTTGCTGCCAACAAACAACGTATCCAAACCACACATATAACACTCATGATAACAAGGTCCAACAAGTTGTCTAAAGGGACTAATGACATGAGGTATAACAGGAAATCCTCCAAATCCTCCAGGCGTGGGGGACGGTGGGTGGGTAATGAAGAATATATGGCGAGATGGACTACATACATCTAGCATTATGGTGAGTACATAACTAATTGATGTTATGTAGTCCTATCTCGCCTTTATTACTCATATGTGGGACAGCGTCCCTAGCACCTATAACCTGGGTGGCTCAATGGAAAATACTCCTGAGTACTGTGGAGCCAAAAAAAGATCAGCCCCTGGACACCACATCCAATATGTAATGGGACACAAAAGTATGGGGAGAAGCCCATGTTGCAGCTGCGCATATATCATCCATGGATAGCCTAGCCTGGAAGGCTGTAGAAGTGGACACTGCTCTCGTAGGATGTGCTCTGACCAGAAAGGGCAGGTTCTTACCCCCTGCCTGGTAAACAAAGGAGATGCAACCAGCTATCCACCTGGAAATGGTGACTTTGGAAACCACAGACTCTAAGCGATTTTCCGAGAATGAGACGAAGAGCTGATCTGACTTCCTGCATTCTTTGGTCCTGTGCAAGTAAAAGCGTAGTTGCCTATGAACGTCCAACGTATGAAACTGATACTCTGCCTTGTCAGAGAAGTTGGGAAAGAATACTGGCAGCTCGATGGACTGATTAATATTAGTTAAGGACACCACTTTGGGATGAAAGGTTGGGTTAGGTCTGAGAGATACCCTTATCTTCATGAAAAATGAGATATGGGGACTTGACTGATAAGGCCTGAAGTTCTGATACCCTTCTGGCGGAAGTAATGGCTATCAGGAAAGCCGATTTCCATGTCAGGAATTTTAAGTCGCATGAAGCCGCAGGCTCGAAGGGTGGAAGAGTAAGGGCCTACAGAATGAAATTAAGGTCCCAGGGCATAACCGGTTGAGACACAGGAGGGCGAAGGAATAGTGTGCCCTTCATGAAGGCTCTACGCAGTCTGTGAGCCATTAAACTAGGTTCATAAGCCACATGATAATTAGAGATAGCCGCTAGCTGAACTCTGATGGTGGCTGTGGCCGACCCTTGGTAGAATAAATGAGACAAGAACTCCAGCACTGAGTCAAATGGGAGCCATGTAGGGGTCAATACCCTTAGACTGTGCCCATATGGAAAACCTTTTCCACTTACTAGAGTAAATCTTCCTAGCGGATGGTTTATGAGAATATGAGAGAATATGGATTACATCCGGAGTAAAATCATGACACCTGACTACGGACAGAAGTGGAGTAGCCAGGCGGTCAGCCGGAGGGTATCCAGGGAAGAGTGGAGCTGTCCCGACGTATGTGTCAGTAGGTCTGGACGAGGGTCCAGAGTCCAAGGAGGCTCCACGGCGAACTGTTGAAGAAAGGGGAACCATACTTGTCGAGGCCAGTGTGGTACGATCAGAATCAATCTGCTTCCGAGGGAGAGTGCTTTCTGGATCACCCTCGAGATAAAGGGAAACGGAGGGAACGCATACAGCAGACCCGAGGGCCAATTGTGCACCAGTGCGTCCCTTGTATATCCCCTCGGTGGGGGTATCAGTGAGAAATATGAGTGGCATTTCGCATTGAGAGGGTTGGCAAAAAGGTCGCAACAAGGCTGACCCCATTTGCTGAATATGCTGTCCGCCACCTGGCGGTTCAGGGACCACTCGTAGGGCATGAGGATCGCCCTGCTTAGCTTGTCTGCGATCACATTGGTTTTCCCCGGGATGTGCGTTGCCACCAAGGCCCGTTAGGGAAGCTATCGCCCAATCCCACACTCTCATGGCCTCCCTGCATAGTGGGTACAATCTGGTTCCCCCCTGTTTGTTGAGATACCACACTACTGACATATTGCCGAGTGTATCGCAATAGTCTCTATGGGAAGGACATCTTGTAGCACCTGCAATGGTAGGAGCACTGCCCTCATCTCCAGGACATTTATGTGCAAGTTTATCTCATGTTCCTGCCACGTACCTTGGACCATCCTGCCGAGATAATGCCCCCCCCACCCTATCCGGGAGGCGTCTGTGGTCACTGTGGCTACCGGATTGGGTGAAGTAAAGGGTTTCCCTGCATCTAGATTGCTGGTGCACAGCCACCAACTGAGGTCCTGTCTGCATTTGTTCGTGATTATGATTGGATGGGATAGTGGTAGACTCTGAAAAGACCATTGGGCGAACAGGAGCCACTGTAAGATCCTCATATGCAGCCTCGCCAACGGTACTGTCATGACAGTGGATGCCATCGTCCCTAGTAGTTGCAGCACCAGCCTCACCTTCACACATGTCAGAAGCATCATCATCTGAACCTGCCGTTGTAACCTTGTGATCTTTTCCATAGGCAGAAACGCTCTCATCCGAATAGTGTCCAACTCTGCTCCTATAAATAAGACACGCTGTGAGGGTAGCAAGGCAGATTTTTTCCAGTTTATTGTGATGCCTAACTGGTGACAAAGGTTGATGGTAGTGTCTCTGTTTTGAAGAAGTAGATGCTTGGTGGGGGCGGATAGGAGCCAGTCGTCCAGGTAAGGAAACACCTGGAATCCTAGACTCCTCAAGTGAGCCATCACCACTGCCATGCACTTGGTGAACACCCTGGGGGCTGTGGTGAGACCAACGGGCAGGGCTCGAAACTGGAAGTGCCTGGCCCCCAGCCGGAAGTGTAGATGACATCGGGATGCACTGTCCATTTTTATGTGGTAATAAGCATCCTTCAGATCGATGGAGCACATCCATACATCCTTTCCCAATAACGGGAGAATCGACTGTAGTGAGACCATCTGGAATTTGGACTTGTGTACATAATGATAGAGTCTGCTGAGATCCAAAATGGGTCTCAGGTCCCCCATTCTTTTCGGCACCAAAAAGAATCTTAAGTCCCTAATCCGATCTGGTCTGGGGGGACAGGTTGGATGACTCCTTTTCCTAGCAGCTGAAAAATCTCTGATGCTGCCTGATCCCTTTGACTGGGTGGGGCGTCTGGGATGTTTCGGGCGGTAGGGGGGGTGGAGTGAAAAGGGATGGTGTAACCTCCGGCGATTATCCCTAAAACCCATCTGTCCTGGGTGATTTTGGCCCAAGCTTCCAGATAATGGGAAATCTGACCCCCGACTGGCTCCGGATAAGCAAAGCCGGGCACACCCTCAAGAATGAGAGTACGGGGAACCGCGGAAGGAATCACGGTCCCCTGAGTTGCGGGGGCCCCCCCTGCCTTTGGGGCAACATCTCCCTGAATATGACCCCCCTCCTCTGCCTCGGGGGGGGGGGTCTCACCCTGTGCAGTAAGGAATGACCTTTGCTATTTTCTGAACCACATATCCCCCCCCCCCCGCTGAGCCTTGGGATAAGGCCTCGACGGGAGGGAAAAACGGACTCCCATGGCAGACAAGGTCTTTTCCTCTTGTTCGCACCTGGTGAGTGTGTCTTTTACTTTGGTCCCAAACAAGGAGGAACGATCAAAGGGGGCATCCGTAAAGAAAGACTTAAAGGCCTCCGCAAAATGACACAGGCGTAGCCAGGCTTGCCTCCTGAGGGCCACCCCTGAACTAGCCACCCTACTAGCTCCCTCGGCCGCATACGAAATCAATCGCATGGACGAGTTTGCAATGGAGTTAAGGGTAGAGAGCTGAGTGTTGACTACTTGAGCCGCCGCAGGTACATTACCCATGAGAGTATCTCCTAACTCGTTAAGGAGATCTCTTTGGAGCCGCTTGAAATGAGCCAAGTAATTCAGCAACCGCAGGGTAAAGGTCGCTGATGACAGTGTACGCTTCCCATACAGATCCATCATCCTGGACTCCTTGTTAGGGGGATGGACCGCAGAGGAAGACTCTGCAACTTACTTCTGTGTGGCGGCCGCCACCACCATAGCATCTACCGGGATTCCCTTTGTCAAAAATTCCTTTCCTTGGGGAGCAGACAAGAATTTGTTGGGTCGTCAAGGGACAGGCTCCACAGAGTCAGGAGTCTCCCACACCCTTCGACAAATAAGGTCGAGGAGCTCGTCAAAGGGTGGAGACACCCAGGAGGCGGAAGGCTGGACGCCAAAGGCCTTAAGGAATACTGACTCCTCAGAGGGGGTTTTGGAAGGCCAGCTTCCTCTGTTTCAAGATCTTCAGGATCTCGGAGAATGAAACATCCTCAGAGGAAGACTTGGGGGACCCCTCCGATTCCTTGAGGTCAGTATCTGAGGTGAGGGACTCATCTTGGGAGTCTATGTGCTTCCTCTTGCAAGCTTTCTTCCTGGGGGGGTTCCTCAGGCACAGAGTCAGAGGGCTCCCCAGAAAGAAGGGGACCACTCATGGTGGTGTCCTTAGGCCCTTGCGCCCTGCTGTCCAAAGATAGCGGGGTGTCAGAAGCTCTTGCCAGTGTTGTAGGGAACGGAAGGTCCGATCCGAGGGAAGTAGCTGACCCGGCCAGCACGCTCCGCATAGCCTCAAAGGCGGGACCTCCAGAATCCGAGGACCGACCGACCACTAAAGCCATGACCGGGACCAGAGTCCCCGCTGCCGAGGGGAAGGCTCAGCACTGACTGGTGCTCCAAGCCATCCCCCTCGGCCCCGACAGAGGAAATTTGAATCCCGAACCCTGTGGACGGAGCCGACAGGGTCGGAGCCGATGCTGGTACCGATAATCCCAGTTGGGGAATCGGAGCCGACACAGGAACGTCCCTCGGAGCGGAACTTACCAGCTCTGAAGACAAAGATGCGCTCGGAGGAATAGCAGGTACGACCAACAGAGCTGGCTCCGGAACCGACTGGGTCGGAGCTAAGAAAAGTTTTGCCAACACTGGCGACTCACCCTATCTACATCCAAATCTGAAAGCCTGGAGAATTTGGAGGAAACAGATGGAGAAGCCGACCTCCTTTCTGGAGAAGCTTGCCTTAAACTTGGTGACTGGCTCCGAATCGGTTCCAAAATTATCGGAGCGGTCGTGGACTCAATCGATACAGTAACTTCCTGCGGCCCTGAAGTCGGTGGAGCCGAGGAAGCAGAATCCACTACAGAAATTTTAGAGGGTGGCTCCGAGACCAAAGATGGAGCCGGCGACCTCTTTTTGGATCTTGAGGATTTAGACTTCGACTGGGAGCTGGGAGCCAAAGCTAAATCCTCCTCAAGGGCCGGTTTAAGCAGACCTTTTAGAATCAACTTATTTTTCCTTTCTTGGTGCACCCGAGGACTAAAGGAGTGGCAGAAACTGCATGACTCCTGAAGGTGGATGGCTCCAAGACAATAAACACAGACGGAATGTCCGTCTGTGATAGACATTTTATATGAACATTTCGAACATTTTTTAAAGCCCGAGGGCTTATGCTCTTTTTGCTCTTTAGACATAATTATCAGAAAGCTTGTCACAAAAAGGCAGGAAATGCACACCAATAAGCACGATACACACAGTCACAGGAGAGAACCTCTAAGTGAAATGGCTCTCAACACAAAAGACAATTAAAAGGAAATAATACCAGTAACAACCACACAAGGAGGACTAGGTCCTCTAACTTAAACGGGCCTAGCCTGAGGGTTAAGGGGATACCACACAACGCACACAAGCACACACAAAACAAAACAGCAATCCCAACAAGCGCTACTCAAAAAAAAAAAAATATATATATATATATATATACTCGAGCACAAGAAAAAAAAAATCAAAATTTTTCCCCAAAGATAAGTTTTTCAAATACTTAGCCAAGCCAAGTCGAGACCACATCCGAGCTCTACAAGTGACAAATGAGATCTGGGATGTGGAGCAATGTATTGTGGGATACCATCTTAGCCCAGCCAATCAAAGACTTTTGAGCTAGTATATAGGCTGAGTCGGAGCCGACCTTCAGCTCCGAACCCACATATGAAGAATAAAGGCGAGATAGGACTACATAACATCAAGGGTATATAAACCCCTCCACGATGATAATGTCACAATTGCATGAACAATAAAAATATACAGTTAAGCATGCTATCTGTATATGAAGCAATCATAATACGCAGCAGTTATCAAAAACAATTCTTCAATTAACACGTTTACAGCACACACTATGCTTTAGGTATAATGAAGCCAGACTTGCTTAAGGTCTTCCATGAGTCTGTATTATCTATGTAATTCTAAGAAAAATGAAGGAAACGGTCATTAAAGACAGCTAATAAAAATAGTACTGAGATATATAAATATAAATGACACCATAACTATAGTAAAATATGTCCACATGGCATTAAGAATATTTATTATTACAAATAATGATAAAAGAAAGTAACAAAGTGATAATTAATGTACATATTTAGCAAGTATTTATGTGCCTCCAGGCTGCTCCATACTTCTTTTTGGTTAGAAGGAATCACACATAAAGCTTACCTGGTGAAGCTTGCCAAGTAGTTCGAGAACATACTTCATAAGTCCCATCTGGTACCACACCTATGAATCAAAGAAAAATACAGTGACAAACTAATAAAACTATAACAGCATGAAGCCAACAGCTTTAATCAGCCTACGAAATACACATCTAATCCATTATCTGCTTAAAACATATTTATTGGGCTCCTTCTGATCTCAAACTCACTAGGAGTCTTAAGTTCTGATAGAAAGTTACTAGGCTTGTAGTTCGGGGGGGGGGGCACTGAAGAGCCTAGTCCAAATTCCCAGTTGCCCAAAGCCACTGACTGGTTAATTTGACTTGCTCAAGGTCGCACAGTAGGCAAATGAGGACATCAAACCTTCGACCACAGGAAGTACAGCTCACAGCCTTAACCTTCTACTCCAACTGTAAGGCATTTTCCATCTATAAAATGACAAGCCAAAGGAATATCTCTTCAATACTCTACTAAGTCCAATGAGCTGCTAAAGCTAGCACATACTCTGCATGTTTTTTTATTTACTTATTTTTTACATTACAAATAAAAAAGTTTGAAAATGGTACTAAGATTACACACTAACTGAAGAGATTTTGCAAGGCACTTCAAAAATAGATGTAAACAAAGAGGCACTGTATTACACTGGTGCCTATAATACATCCTCATCTTCTACAGCATCTGAGCCCTTAGTCCTTATTATTCACTTGAACCCAAACAGCAGACAATGCCCTCTTTGGCTAGTACTTACCTAGTACTTTCCAGGAAGGACTGGCTTTGCTCATAAAAGTTTCCTAATTTCTTGATTAAAGAAACTCTCCATTAGTGAGGCAGAGCCCTGAATCCTTTTAGCTCTTTGTCAAATGAACATTTTGGATGGTCTGAATTGAACTAGTCCCATAATGCATTGCTACTCCTTTATATATTTCCAACCAGAGTTGTAATTTCTTTGCCAGCTCCAGGAAGTACAGGAATTAAGTCACATCTGCAACTCTGATGACCAGAAATTGATTAGTGGCCCAATTACTGCAGGAGACAGCAAATGAGAGTGGAAATAAGCAGCCAAAGACAGCATACCCATCTGGGAGGATGAAGGGCCCTGACCTGTTGTACAGGTGACACCCAGAGGCGGTGACTGATTCAACATGCAGCAGGATTGGCTATGATAAGTTTATTCACCAAAACTAGGCATGTGCAGTAGCCACATTTGACCACTGCATGAAGTGTGCACAAGTCACAGATGAGATGCTGTGCATTTCTCAAATGTCAAAGTTATCACAGATCTAATAAGGTCAGGGTGAAATTAAAGAAATCATTCATACCCTCTGGCTGCAAGTATAACTGCTGCTCCTCTAGATGCCTCCCACCCCTGAAACCAATTGCTAACAGTATAAGTTCATTTAGCTTAATCTGTAGGGAAGAGTTTGGATTCCTCTCAATGGATGGTGCAGGGCATAGTGGCTAATGAATGAGGATTATATCAACTGTTATGGCAGGCAAAGGCTGATATCCACTAAGTATGTGGGACAAAGCATGCTGTGAGGAAAAGCTCTGATGTCTTCACATATGACATTTTTTTAACTTACTTAGTCTAAGCTCAAGATGCAAAGCATGCATATAATAAGTCTTTTTATTGTCTAGGCTTGGATAACATGTCCAGATGTTATTTTGGTGGGATCTTACCTGGATACTCCACATGCTACTTAAAAGAAACCCTACAAGAACTGCTAAAAGATAAAATGATGCATGACGGATGTACCACAACTTTCCTCTTTCTGGGATAAAGAAAGTGGCTTTAAATTCATCATAAGAGCAAGAGAAAATCTCCAGTATAGCTGATTCTGTAGCAAAGAGGGATAAAACCCTGACTACAGCACAGAGGACCTGAGTTTGAATAGCTTCTCAGGCATCTGTAGGAGCTGGCAGGGGAAGAATGCAGCCCTTGACAGCTCACCCATACTGTAGGAAGGGAAGCATTTCTATCTTGCCACATAGATAATATCTAGTGGGAGAAGTCAGTGTTGCACCCCATGAGTTCAAACATAGTGAACATCTCCTGCTGAGTGCATTTGTGCACTGCCTTGTCAAGGAGAATTCAAACATGGAAAGGCATGCCTCCTCTTGGATGGTAGTCAATAGTGTGGCTCAAAACACATGCCAAGAGAGTGGGAGGTTGCTCCAGTGGGGAGAGGTTGAGCTGCCCAGCAGGATCAGCAAGCTACCTACCATCAAGACTCTTGTAAGATAGATCTGCCAACTGGAATTCCTGGACAGGAATGAAAGGGCCATAGGGCTAACAGCAAACCTGAGGATGACCATCTCCCACCTCTGTGGAATAAATGGGCAAATGTAGAGGAGCAACTGGGCAGGTCGAGGGGGATTTCAAAATTACGGGTAAATTATCAGGGTTAGAACTAACAGCAGGACCAGTACTAATTTCATCTACGTCTACAAAAAAGCAGCTGGCAGTACTTAGCACCTACCAGCAAAAATACACACAGAATGGCTTTTGAGATCTTTGGCAGGTGCTGGCAGTCATAAAACAATTACATACCTCCACGTTTTCAGAGCAGTAATTAGTTCACCCCAAAGACAATACAGAAAGCTTCCTAGTACAGACTTTGTGCCTCTGGCTGCACTGAATTCTATGAGATAGCACCTTTATAGCCTAGCCTATAAAGTGATTTAATTTCAGATATTTTTCTAAAGTTTGCTGGACTGAGGTTAACCCTCCATTTTCCTCTTTTAAAACATATACATTTAAACAGTTACAATAGTGCATGTATACTTCTGTTCTCTCCAGTAAGGCACACACTGGATACATTTCAAACACAATCAATTTAGAAATACCTTTTCAACAAATCAGTTTAATATACACATGACATACCATTGTAATACATTTGTAACACCAGCATCTTGCATGACATACAGTTCTAATACATTTGTAACACAAGCATCTTGCATAAATCAGTTTGATATTCACAAATGACATATAATTACAAAATTCCAGCTAGCTGATATTCACAAATAACATATAATTACAAAATTCCAGTTAGCTGTGCTGGCAGTACCTCCTTTTGTCACAGGAGGGACTAAATATTATAAAAAAAACAAGAATGAAACAAAAGCAGTAGAAATACAAGAAACCAATAAATCCACGGCACTCCCCCTACTTTTCTTATGTGTTAAAAGGCAGTTAAACTAAGAGGATAAGGACAGGTGATGAATGAAATACAGTTCCTTACTAACTACTATATCACTACAACTTTGTCAGGCCCACCATTTGCTTTTTTAACTTCACCACTATTTTAGGCTTGATAGTGTCCACAAGATGGCTGTTTCAAGCATCTGCATCCACCTCTCTCTCTACCACACCCACCCACTCCAGTGGAATTGTGGGATACCAACAATCAAATGCAAATCGGACAAAATATTAAACACAAAATATAACCAGAACAATACTGTTTATATAAACATTTTGAACTTGTGTCAAATTTTGAACTTGTGTAAAACTAAAATACAATTTTCTTTTATAAAAATAAAATTAACAGCTTCTTACATAAAGTCTATTGACTATTCATCAATTGATCGACCTATGTTCCAATTAGTGAGGTATCCTTACTACTCTTTCTTTCTTTCCCCAAAATTAACATGAATATCACATGAGCATTATTCTAAATGTCATACAGCTCAAACAATTCATGTAAATTTCTTTATAAGTATTAGGCATGGCTTGCCTGCAGAACAACTTTACTGCTGTTGCTATTTCTTTACCAACTACCATCCTCTGGTTTATAATCCACAAATCTATTTCCTAGGGGATTATAAGTGAGTTGCATATCTTCCAGTTTTCCCTAATTTGCAAAATTCCACCTTAATTTTGCATGCAAATGGTGTGTTTGCCCCTTAGAATGTATGACTGAGAGATAAGCAGTGTGGAGCAAAATTAGGATGTCATACTTAAAAATTATCTAAGAAGCTCTTCTGCAGACAATGCATATCAAAACATATTACCTTGTTCTAGCAATTGTCTAAGTAGCTAATGTCAAAATTCTTAGCTTTACTTCTGATCTCAAGTTAAAAATTTAGCATCTTTTGAATTGTGATAAATAAACTTGCAGGCACTAGTAATGCCACATCAGACTCATGCCATTCACAGTAACATCCAGTCAGTTCATGTCTTCTTGCACCCTAGACAACATGACGCTATTAAAATTCCATGCCTACTTCTCTGAATGTATACTAAAGTCAAGATCATAAACAGTAAGGAAAACTAAAACCAAACAGCAGAAAATGTAGAAGCAATTCTGACTGCATAAGTGACTTAATCAAAATGCAAACCATTTATTACTAAGGACATGATTTTCCTTAACTTACAAAACTTGCTAGATGTGGAAGTCACTTGGGCATCCCTCATGCTGGAACATGTCCTTTCATAAAGGCGTTTGGGGTGCAGCTGAAGGAAAAATGGGTGAGGGTCTCAACAGATAACACTTCACTCAGACGTCCATAACATCAAGGTGAAGGTAATCTGCCCCTGACTGCATCATCTGCTGACATTCGGAATTGGACACCAGACAAGAAAAATCACTATTTAGAATAGACAGTCCAGTTTTACAGCTGTAAAACATAATGATACTGCACTAGACAGTCACCAACAGCTATTTCCCTCTTACACTGTGGTGTCTCCTGCTACTCCATACTGCCTGTTCTACAGCAATGCGCCAGCTTCCTCACTGGCATCACTGTGCCTTCCGGGTAATATAGTTCAACTAAAAACTACACCACCTGGCAGAGAATGATTTGTATACATGTTCTTCATATGTGGCAATGCAGTAGCTTTGTGAAAACAGTACGATACACAAAAGGAAGTAAACGGTAAATCACACTGAGTAAATGCTTATATCTGCTAGGAGAGCACTGCATGCTTGGTAACAAAGCCTTTTACTCTAGCAACATTTAAAATTTGTCCCTATTTTTGGAGTTTTGTCTGCCCATTATTTTTGGCTTTACCCAGACTGTTTGTGTTAAGAGGTTGAGAGCTACTTTCTAAAAGCTAAAAAAAAATACCAAAGCAGTTTTGCAAGACCAAAGAAAGACATCTGAAATATGCAACACACATGCTGTTTATAAATAGCTGGAAGAGTCTGTGACTGTGTGGTCATTTTTAGATGCACACAACAAATGCAATGCAATGACATCAAAAACAAAACAAAAAAAGTAACAGGCTGCAGAAACAATGTCCATGTGCAGCAATAACTAAAAGTCAGTTGCTATAAACAATGACTTTATCTTATTAAAAAACAGAACTCCATAGTCTACTCAGACTCGCTAGCACTAGGCAGTTTAGGCACTCCTTCAGATAAATACATATGCTCAGCAAGTCAGCAACTGATAACTGCAAAAAAATTTCCGGCTACTGGACGAGGGCATTTTCATGCATGCTATGAGAAGATTGGAGGAAAGAAATGCATGCATATTTGAATGTAGGCATTTATGGCAAAACAAGACAAGGAGGTCTCGTCTTAGCTTCACTGCTAGAAAATCGATGGGCAATGTTTCCAAATGTTTAATGCTTGCTGGAGGACCACAAGACAAAAGTTTGTGGAAAGATGCTTCTCTCTACGTTATATCACTTAGAACAGGAGTTGAGGAAAATTATCAAATAATTGCTTCACCCTGCCTGAATCATAGCTTTGAAAATGAACTGCTTCATCCTGGCTGAATCATAGCTTTGACTGACGGGATCAACAGGTAGGAGAAATAAAGACATTAAAGAGAAAGCAACAATTTTATTTCATAGTTGTCCTTTAACTTGTCCATTTCAAGAATACTGGGCAAAGCCAAAATAATGGGTGGGGGCTGCAAAGGGGCAAAAGCAGTCACAGTCAGATTTTTACATATCGCTCTTATTTAGAATGCTAGAATAAATGGGTTTTGCATTTGCATTAGCATGCATTTTCTGAAGGGCGCTTAAAATTTCATAAGAAGATCAGAAACCATTCGTGCAGCCAGAAAGTTATCCATGCAGCAGTTGATGCTGCATTACGTTTGCACCATTTAAGCAGAGGTTGGTAACAGCAGTCAATTGTGGGCACTATGTCTTGTATGGCTGCCTCCACAAGTCATAAGCCGTGAGTAGCTGCAAAGAACTTTTCTTTCTTTTTTTTTTTAAAGCTCTCGGTAAATGCAAGCTACAAATAAAGAAATCGGTATGTGAAGGGGTCACTTGGGAATTTGCAGCACCCAAATATTTTGCCCTCAAAACCGGGAAAAAATTAGGAATTCAGTACGGTTGAGAGGTATGACTGTTGTCATGTCAGCTCTTAGCCATCCCTCTTCCTGTCTTCAAACAGTACTTCTCTGCTTGTGTTTCATTTCTTAGAAAGATGAGGCCTACCTGGACTTCTGATGCAATTCTTAAGGAACTTAAATATTTCTACAATGATCCCCTGTATTCAGTCCTTTACTCTAAGGCATACTTAACAAGTCCCATAAGCTATTTCCTCATACATTTGCTGGCATATACTCTGCACCATTTCTTTCACTTGTATGCATAACTATTTAGTCAATGTATTTGCAGTGCTGAGGATCACCAAAAATACACAGAACATTACATGTGGTCACAGCCCCTAACTATAAACAGGAAAAATAGCATCTGACTTTCGGCTGCTAATGCTTCACACGTAATCTGTTAGAAACTCGGCTATGTAGCAATGTGGATATGCTAAAATGGAAAAGGATATGGTTGGAATGCGACACAAGAAGTGGTTTAAAAATATGGATGTCTTGCAGTCCTTGCAATGTTGTCGAGCTTTTCTTTTCACTCTCATGAAGTTGGTTACAATCTTGATGATTAAATAGGAAATTTGACATGAGTAACTGTAACTGTGTGTGCAAAGGCTACAACATTGAACGACACATGAAAAATCAGAAAATTTAGCTGAAATAAATGTAGAAGTAGAAATGCATGGTGATGATAACCAAGACAAAGTCCAGCACTGCAGAAGCATACCATTAATGACAAATAATTGATTCAACTGAATGCCAGTGATATATTATAAGTATGGAAGAATGAAGTTTGGTTTGTGACATATTTCCGGATTTGTTTGAAGAACACAGACTGGGAGTGCATAAAGGTAACAATGAATTTTCACATGCTCAACAGCTCTTTGTGATGCTGATTAAGCAGCAGGTATTTAGGTGGTCAAGCTGAATATGTAAACCAACTGTCAGTCATACTAGATGACAAGGCTCAAAGGAAAAATCTGAGAATGACTGAAACACTAGAAGGAAAGGAAGGACTACAGTACTTGGATTTTGTGAAAAGTAAGACAGCACAATGTACAGGTTTTACAAAATCATGACTGAGAAGTATGAAGATATTCAGGATGCCATTGTCTCTACCACAAAGGTTGTACGGGTACATCCTGGGTTTGTTCCTACACATGAGAAAGAACAGGTACTGTGGCAGTAAAGGCAACCTAAAAGGAAATTTAAAGTAGGAGGGTGAGCGGTGCATGTAAGTCATGAATAATTCAATGTAAACATTCCTGAAAAGTTGCAGTTTATGGATGTTATTAAAAGACTGTAAAAGAGCTGAATTTTTTTTTTTTAACAGAAGGAATGCTGACATTTACAAATACTGATGAAGCGATGGCTACGTTAAGTGAGCTCCTGCTTCAACCATTCTGTGAGGTAACGAAAACAGAACACATGGGATCTATAAATACAGGTGATTCTGCCTGCTCAGTAGAGATGGAAGAACAATAGGTGGGGCAACAGCAGTTGGATGGAAAAAAGATGAGTGTTCCTATGTACTGTAACAGGACAGAAATGTTACAAGTTGAGTTCATTTAGTAGTTTGATTATGAACTTTTAAACTATGTTAAAAAACTATGAGAACTGAACATTCTGCTGTTATGGCTCATTTTCCAGTGGTTTTATGATGAAGACACTTACGTAAATTTAAAGGGAGGGGTATCAATTTACCCAACTAAAAATTTTTTCTAAGGTTGAGTATTTTTGAATATCTGACAAGTGTTAACAACAGCCTACACATTGTAACAGACAACGAAAATAATTTCTTACTGAAAAATATTTAAAAGAAGGACCTGCATAAGGTGACTTTACAATTAGTTAAGTTAGGACCACAGATGCAAACACGAAGATTAATGATGCAAAAACACTGGATCTTAGTTTTACTTCACCGAAAGACACGGCTCGTACATTAAAGGATTAAGTTAAATCTAAACAATATTAATTTAGTATGATTTGTACTTGCTACATATGAAATCTGAGTCTGAACATTGAGAAAGTACAGTTATGCACATGAACTTACCGTAACAGCCAATGTTCGAATGATCACTGCTGCAGTAGCCTTAGCTATATGGGTTATAGCGTCTACTTCATTTCACTGAAAACACTAATAATCAGTTGCCTGAGCACAATTCACTGAAAGCTGACTTCACTGAAAAGTCATTTGACTGAAACTCATTTAGTTGAAAGGTATATGCCCTGTTCCCCACTGTAGTGCGATCTTGGAGTTAGTATATATAGTAAGGGGGGGGGGGCATACCCCCCACATAGTTTGGTTATATATTATCTTCTGGAAAAAGTTATTCATTTAACTTGTAATTATCCATGTCTATGGTTTCCAACGTTTAAAACAGGTGGGGGGCTGTGCCCCCCCTTACTATATATACTAACTCCAGGATCGCACTACAGTGGGGAACAGGGCATATACTTTTCAATGAAATGAGTTTCAGTCAAATGAGTTTTCAGTGAAGTGAGCTTTCAGTGAATTGCGCTCAGGCAATTGATTTTCAGTGAAATGAGCTTTCAATGAAATGAGTGTCAGTGAAGTGTGTTTTCAGTGAAACAAAGGAGACCCAAGTTATATCCTTCATAGGACAGAACACGCGGCCTCCCTCCACACCTTCACAGCACCTTCCATGAGGCCAAACCATCAGTCAACTTGAGCTGTGCTGACTAAAGAGACAGGTTTGGGTGCCAAGCCATTAAGTTTCCTGCCAAAAGACACAGGGAGGATGGGTAAGTCATGAGAGGACATTGTTAAGAAAAGAAAAAAATGCACATCCACACCCTGTCATAAAAACACACCAAAAAGATTGGGGGGGGGGCAACTACTGCAACTGTGATAATTTGAACATCTACTCATGATAAGTGTGCTTACACAACTGTACTATGTCCTTTATATTGATTATTGCTTCAGTAGCCTAAGCTACATAGGTAGATTATCACAGCTGAGAACAGCTGTGAGACAGAAGGGTAAGGGTCCAGAAGGCCCTGGAGAATGGCCTTTGCAAAGCCTGTCCATTACCTGGAGAAGGAATCTAGTTTATAGTACTTTGTAAAAGTACGTACAAAGGACGAAGTTGCTGCTTCTAGAATTCTTCTAGAATCCAACCCATTCCGTAAAGCCATAGATGAAACCAAGGCCCTGGTAAAATGAGCCTCAACTCTCCTAGGAACACTCACAAAAATAAACACTTGATCAGAAGTTCTGAAAGTTTTGCTCTGTCAAGATAGTACCAAAGTTGTCTGTTGATATCCATGGTATGAAGTATCCTTTCTCCCATATTTTGGGGTTCTGGAAAGAAAAAAAAGGGAGATGGATAGTCTGGCTTAATGTAAACATGGATACCACATTTTTAAAGAGATGTTATTACTGAATTATCACTTGTGACACAGATAAAACTATATTTACATAAACGTAATCAAACCATATTAACAAGTTCATATTTACAAACATTATATATCCCAGACATTGTTCTATGCAATATAATCAATCCTACATTACATAAATTGCTCCATTCTTGCCTTCTCAAACTTCATTCCTCCCCAAAACATTTCTGCATGTATCGTTCCCACAATTCTATGTAATTTACCGTACCCTTTTGTAAAGATCCCACTTCCTGTTCTTTCACCTCTTTTACAATATTCACCACTTCAAGTATGGTTGCTTTAGACTTTGATTGCCATTCTCGTTCTTCCCCATTACACCGCCAACATGTGTCATCTGCCTGAGGAAAATTATTTGGAGCCTACTTGGCATACAAAGTACTGATGCAAGCAAACACCTCCTGGAAAAATCCTAAATTGTTGACATTTTCTTGCATATTTGGGAACCTTACATATGTCCTCCCATATCTAATCCCCCTTCCCAATCTTTTCTGACCAGCTCTGATTCCTTTAGGTATTGGTGCAATATTTTATATGTCCTATAATTTATCCCTTTAACAGTAGCTTCTGTTCTAGATTCAACTAAAAAGTCAACTAGTGCATGTCTTTCATTTAGGATTCTCTTAGCCGTTTCTCTTTGTCTATACTCTGATATCAATCCCTGATATGAAAGGCAATCACTAGCCTGCAAGCAAATGTCTTCATGGCCTCTTCCCATTCTATTAACTTTCCTTCTCTAATTATTTGTTCCTATTACCTTGGTTTCTTTGCCATCTTCCTTCAGAAAATTCCAGCCTCCTCATGTCTATTTTCTCTACCCCTAACTGCAGTCATTCCTTTCAGTAGAATGTCCTTTCTCTATTCCCGTGGCAAATTAATTTTTAGTATACTTTCTGTTACTTTCCATATATAATATTCTGTAGGACTGTTATTTTCCTTAAAGATCTGTGTTGAAAATCCCATTCTTTCCTTATTTTTTGAATTAAGCCCTGCTTCATCAACATCCCGTTCCACCTTGAATTATAGCTTTCTGCTTGTGTTATGTATAACAGCCTTACCTGTGTAGCTCTAAAATGTTAATTCAAATCAGGTAATACTATACCTCCTTGTTCTATTGGGAGGATCTACTTATCTCACTTGACTCTTGCTCTCTTCCCCTCCCAAATAAAATCCTTCAACTCTATCAATTACTGTCCACAGCTTCTCCTGTGGTTGATCAAAATATGCCTGGCCTCTGTATAAAACTAAGGGAACTATAAACATTTTTACTGCTTATATCTTGCTATCCATATTCATAGGCAAGTGGGTCCAGTTCCTCAGCTTTATATTATCTCTAGTTTAGTCTTTTCTTGCATATCCTTAGCTGCCATAACCAAATTCTTTTTAACCCACATTTCTAATTACTTCATTTTAATTTTCCTCATAAATGTGTGGGCACATAGTTTACAGTTACAGCCTTTGTTTTATTTTCATTAATTTTATATACTGAAAAGTCCAGAACTGTCTCAGAGTATTCCACAACACTGAGATGTCCTTTTCTGGTTCCAACAGGTGCAAAATAATATCATCTGCAAATAAGGCCAACTTTTGTTGAACACCACAGCAATTATATCCATCAATTTCTGAGTCTCTTATTTCTTTGTCAATAGTTCTAAATATAAAGTAAATAAAGGGAAAAGAGGACACCCCTACCTGGTTCCTCTGTTCAGAGGACTTATTACAGAGGAACCCTCTCACTTTGTCTGGCATTAAAAACATTCCTGAGGAAAATCTTTCCCTAACTGGTGAGGACATACCACTCCTATTAACCCCTGAAACAGCATATGATGTAGGACAGGAGGAAATATAAGGGTTTGGTCTTGCAGATGAGAAGGAATCCCCTTGTAAAGGAGAAATTTCCTCCACAGTCAACTGTATCCCAGACTGATCACACTCAGGAGTAATTTGTCTGACACAATCTGTTGCCAGACAGAGAGAGAGAGAAATAGAGATTTAGACTTTCTGGAAGTGATAAGGTACTGCAGGGATAGCAGGAAGGAATAAGGCCCCTAATACAGTCATTATGACTTGTTTAACAGTCTTTTGTTCAGGGATGTTCCTGCTTTCTTTTTTGCAATGATCATGCCATTGTTTTTAAATGTCTGCTTTGTTACTTGCTAAAACTGGAAGATAGAGTACAGAATCCCGCAGAACATTTAGAGAAAGAGGGTTGAAAAATCTGACAGATTCTGTGAATCAGCTTTCCTCTTTTATCACAACTTTTGATCATCTTTGCAGCAGCAGGTCCAAACACCAAAATTCTATCCAACACAGAATTCAAAACTTCATTGTTGACATCTTCTGTGAGGTTATGAAAAAGTAGCCAGACAAACCTCCTCAAAGCAGTATCAGTGTCAACAGCCTAAGAAGCAGTTTCTAGAGTCATAAACAAACTTCAAACAATGAGCAGTGATCTTAGAACTAGAAGAAACTGGGATACACAAAGTAGACTTTCCCTCACAATTGGAAACTGTAGCCAAAACATTGTTCATACTTCCACAATTAGTCAGTATAAACTTCAACATGAGTCTAACAATTCAAAATTCTAAAAATCAGAGTTGCAGAAGTATACACTTATTTCCCAACTCTATCAAAAGCTTTACCATCCTTGTCAAAAAGAGACAGATTAGAATTAACAAAATACTTAGCAGCAGTTAGATTTAACTAAAACTAAAGTGGCTGGGTCAAGTCTGGGATTAGTGCATAAAAACTGAAAAACTTTATATATATATATTCTATCAGCTTTCTTAGAGGGCAGCAAGCTGGCTGTTGGGGAAACCACAGGCTGTGGCAAACACATTTTCCTATGCTGGCAACACTGAGGGATGGTGAGGGTTATGGAAATTCTAGTTGTAGCAAATCATAATATTTTCTAAGTGAGTGAAAAATCTCAGTACTCCCTCACTAAAAACAATGGTTCATTCTGGAAAAGTTTCAGAGAAAGAGAATCCCTCACAAGGACTTTCAGATACCACACTTTCCTCAGACTCTGAACAAGAAACCTGAGGAGGAAAGGCTACACCTGTCTCTTCACATTCCCCTACATATTCCAATTCATGAACCCAAAACCACCTTATAAAAAAAACCTGAGCCAAGTGTAATAAATTACTCACGTCAAGAGAAACTGACAAATGAGAGACAGATGTGTAGATTTCTATCTTTTTGACAGGAAAGTTAGGGAGAACAGACCCAGTACAGTTAGCAACAGTTTCCCAAAAGGAAAACACAGCATTATGGCTAAGCTGGTGCATATTCATCTTCCCTTATTCCAACAAGTGTGGCTCTCCCTTGCCCCTTAAATGGGCACTCACAGTTGCAGAGGATATGGCTAACCCTTATTCCATAGTTGCTGTATTTTTCTGAAGAAAAAGTTGAGTGGTCAGAGGAACCAACTTTGGCCACAGCAGAGTCACCCATCTGTGACTGTGACAAACTACCAGCCTGCTGTGACAGCAAAGGCTACTTAGTTATGTTTTTATTTCTGTGGCTGGAAAAAAGATCCAATCAAGAAATCATTCAACTTTTCATGGTCAAGCCAAAAATTGCACTTGTTTCCCAAAGGAAGATTAGCAACAGCGTGTAAAACAAAACAAATGTAGCAAAAAATAGCTTTTATTCTCAGAAAAAGCATAGTAAACAGCACTTTAAACACTTCCCCCAACCCCGTAAAGTAAACATACCTTTTCAACAAAAATGTAGTTTTAAACAAATTTAAGCAACTTTGACCAAAGAAGTAAAAAGTGTGATTCAGTTGAAAAATACATAAATGTCACAAGATGGTCGAGGAAAATACTTTTTCCGAGCATAAAAGTACTTGATTCTTTCAAAAAACAGCTTTCAACAAGTTTATGTGGGAGCCCCCCCCGAAAGGGAACTTATCCATCCAGCAATTGAGCAGCGTTAACAAAATGTCGATCCTCGAAGCCCACAGAGGAGCACTCTTCTCATCAGCAGGAAAGATCTAAAGAACCTGGCACCCAAATCTGTCACTTACGTCAGCTCAGCTCAACTTGACTAATGGTTTGGATGTGTGGAATGCGCCCTTAAACTTTGGATGCAGGATGGCTGTTATATCCTATGCAGGATATAACTCATACAGCATAGACTACTGCTGTAGTGAACTACATGAAGAACATTTTGCATTCTGTGTAAGGAGTTATGAAATCATTTTATTATGATTATCTCTGTGTGCCTAACATTGCTATACTCTGTGAAGATGTTATTCCAACATGTCTTATATATTCACTGTATGAAATTTGTTTTTTCATGATACTTTGCAATTGTGTGTTTTAATGACGTAAAATCAATTATGGCAAAGTTATTACTCCAAAGAATGCTGTAACTGTACTGTTAAAATACTACACTGATACAGACAAGGGCATCCACCGTGACCTGTATACATGATTAAAATGTGAGAGAGAGAGAGAGAGAAAATGTGTGTGTGTGTGGCCGGGGGGGGTTGGAGTTGACAGAGAGTCGTGATATAGTGCCCAGACCTGGAAGTGACTTACAGATCACATAATTTCACTGTGGCATGAATAAGTCAATGTGAAGAATACTTAAAGGTGGGAAGCATAGTTTTAAAGTTATCTTGGCATTATTCATGCATTTTCCAATGAGATGTTACTATAGTGATCTGCTTCTACTTTTGCTGTTACTAAATCACTTTCCTTTAAATTTCTCCACTGTGTTTTTGCTACCCAGCTGCAATATCTTGAACATACGCACTAAATCTGAGTTGTCGTGCACAACCATTTCTCTAACACTATAAAGTCCCACAGCATCATATCAACCTCACCTTGTGAATCGTCCTGATTGCATACATATGTAACTTTATATCACTTTAAAAGATGTATACTTTTTTTGTTCCAGTTCTCTGAAAAGTCACTTACAGGAACACTGGAAATGGTTAGTCTTAGAAGTAGACTTCACTATACACTACTGTTACATGTTTATTTTATTAATTTACTTTTGTTGGACAAGCTAGTCCCACCAGGTTTATGAGCTATTTTTAAGAGACACTCAAGGTGATAATTATGCACACTGGGAAAACTGATCCACGTCACCAAGGAAAACGCATTACTTTTTACTGTAGCTCCTTGAGTGATCTCCAAGCAAAGGGTAGTTCTACTGTAGCAAAAAAGGATCATAATGATCATAAAGACAAAGGCCAGTGAAGCTGTTCGGAAACAGCAAATGGAAACTACAGAGATGAGCAACAGTGTGGTAGCACTGTTTAATAAAGAGGACTGACTAACGAAAATGTATCAGAAACCTACAATGTAACTGACATACAGCTGAATGCACTTCAGAATTTACAGTCTATTTGCAAAGGTGGAGCTTGTAGGGTCTTCATTTAAAAACTTTTGAGAAAATATAGTCACAAACACATTAATAGCCACAGATTACTTTGTGATCAGCAGGATAGCTTTTCACAACGGCTTCAGTACTACTGTTTCAGCTACTGATACTACTTGTAACAGTCTTAATGATGGACTTATCTCTGCTGGTGTTTTTGTAGATAAGTCTAGACTGCAGAAAACAGTTATGATGTTCAAATAAACAAACTGACTAGGCTCAGCTTTGGTGATAACATACTTATGTGGCTTCAAAACTACCTGAGAGAGAGAGAATATTTCAATTGTACTACAACAATTTCCTTTCTACTAAGTCTACCCTGAATATGGGTGTTCCTCAGGGGTCAGTTTTAGGTCCTCTTCTATTTCCCCTATTTATCGATGACATCTGATTTGACTTTCTTTCTTTCTGGACCCTAACCTTCTATGCTAATAACATCCTGCTACCACAATCAAACAAATCATTCAGTTCCCTACTGACCCACTTGCAGACAAACTTCACTGACCTCTGTAATTGGTCATATTCAAAATGCTATTTATTAAACCTAACAAAACTAGAGCAATGGTCTTCTGTTCTCCAAGCAAACTATCTTCACTGTCACCTGTAATGGTTTTAGACACTTGTATCATCATCTCAAATGTGCAAGAACATCTTGGACTTTTACTTGATCCTTGGCCTACACTTCATATCTCACAATGATAAAATTACCACTACAGTACTCTCTCTAGTGTCTTATCTACATAGAAAAGTAATCATACCTAAACTTGAGAATAGGTTGCCCCTGTTATACTTTCACTTTCCATTTTCATTGTTGCAACATAATTAACATGCGTGTGTGTGATGTCCATAATGCTTTAGGAAGGTCCCTTCTGGCAACAAACTACAGAAAAAATATTGTTAAGAAAAGTATAGGAGAATAATGGGGGCAGGAAAATGAAAAGATTCCACAAAATAATAGTAAAGGTAAAATTAGAAAATGAAGAGAGATTTAATTACATAGTGAAAGGCAGGAGGATGGAGGGAGAAGAGTTGAGGAAGAATGAAAATGGACAACCAGATGGAATGTTCTGGTGAATACATAACTTCTTTATCTGACGTTGTCAATTTTCATTCGTTCCTCAACAAGTGGGACAGTCCCCAGCTACCTGAACCCGGGAGGACTCTAAGAAATGATATCCCTAACAACTGTTAAGCTGAAGGCTGCTCTTCCCCTAGAGACCAGATCAACTTTGCAATGAACAATAAAGGCATGAGTATTAGCCCAAGTGGTTGCAGCACAAATCTCTTCCATGCAATATCTGGACAGAAATACTGAAGAGGTTGCTATGGATCTAGTTGAATGAGCTCTCACTGGTTTACAAAGGAAATGCAATCAGTAAGTCCACTTAGCTAAAGTTATTTTGGTAAATGGATTTCCCAATCTTGATTCTGAAAAGGACACGAACAATTGATTGGATTTTCTGAGTTTGTCAGTTCTATGCAGATAGAAACGTAACAGTCTGTGGGCATCCAACAAATGTAAAATGTATTCAGCTTTGTTGGAGAAATTTGGGAAGAAGAGTGGAAGGTTGATAAATTGATTAATGTTGGACCCTTACACCACCTTAGGAAGAATGGTGCCAGAAAATGGCATGCACACACCAACACAATCACTCATCAAACAGGAAAAGTAAAGGATAAAGTTTTTTTTTTAAATATACCAACAATGGTATGTCAAGATTACCCAAAAAGGAGGGTAAGAGAAAGGAAGAAGAAAGGAGAAAGGGTTTCAGTGATGGTATCAAAGAATTATCAACAGGTAGAAGGGAAGGAGAGGCTTATAGCAATGATGGTAAAGTAGAATACCTTGAGGTGAAAAAAATGGGATAAGGAGTATAATTAGAGTCACTCACACCATCAAGAACTTTAGAATTCAAGTAAACTACCAGAAAAGGGTAGAAAGTTAGTTAGAAAACAAAATAAAATTTAGGACTTAGCTGAGAGCAACGGCTGACGCATCCAATTTTCTATGCGGCAAATGAGATCAGAGGTAAAGGGAAGACAGGCAGTATGGGTAGCCTTAGCTCGAGAGTTTTTGGCTGGCGTGATCTATGTATAATGACTGAGTTGGTTCCAAGGGTTCGGAACCAAACCCAACAGTTAAGAATGAATGAAGAATGACAACATCAGATCAAATCTTTTCCATGTTCTTTTGTAAATCTTCTTAGAGGAAGCTTTGTGGGAAGACAAAAGAATGTTACCTCTCAACTGTACAGATTTCCACAGAATGTCCAGATTTTTGCCTCATTTTTGGTCCATTTTTCATAAAATTGTGGTTTTCTGGCAAACTATTGGCAAGATTGAAAATTAAAGTCACAAAATAATGCCAGACATTTGAGTTTCAGACTTCATACTCTTCAGAAAATTCATGCTAATGCAAAACCTGCTATGCTATCAACTTTCTGTGTTTGTAAGAGCAATATTTAAAAATTATCCCTATTTTGGGGCTGTTCCCCCATAATTTATGGCTTTGTGCATATTTCTTGCTCTAAGAGGTTGAGAGGTATCAAAAGAATGTGATGGACAGGGGAGGAAAGCCTGGGCTGTCTAGCTATCAATGGAATTGGAGAAACCATGCGGTCAATGTTAGGTCCAAAATGTCCGGCTGAATCAAGTCTGTCAAGGTCTGGAATTGGATCCAGGATCCAAGGAGGATGATGTAGATGAGGCCAAAGGAAACCAAATCTGACAAGGCCAATAAGGGGTAATGAAAATTACTGTGCTCTTCAATCGAGATGCTTTCTGAAGAAATTCGGGGATCAGGGGAGTTGGGGGGTAAGCACAGAGGAGACCGGGGAGCCAAATGAGGAGGAAAGCAACTCCTCTGATTAATGTTGGACTTGTTGCTGAGAGGAGATGCAAAAAGGTTGTTGAATGGTTGGTCCTACTGACAGAATATCTTCTCCGCAATATTCTTGTTGCCAGACCACTCCTGAGATAATAGTATGGACAGCTGAACTCGTCTACTATCAAGTTGGATTTCCCCAGAATGTGTATTGCTATCAGAAATCGATTGGATGAGATCACACTTTGCCACACCCAGAGAGCTTCCTGACATAAGGGGGAAGATATGGTTCCTACTTGTTTACTGATGTGCCAGAAAACTGACATATTGACTGTCTGAAATGTAATAGTTCTTGAAGGGAGAGTGTCTTGGAAGACCTGCAATGTTAAGACTACTGCTGTCATTTCGAGGAAATCTGTATGTGTGTTGGCCACTTCTGGAGACCAGGTGTTTTGGAATGTCTTTTCCAAGAAGTGCCCCCCCCCCAACTGGGATGCATCTGTGGTCACTATGGCCTCGGGCTGAAGAAGTATGAAAGGTCGGCCTTGTAAAATTTGTCTTCACCTGAGATATCTTTTGCATGCCTGAGTTATTCTGATCTGGGAGGACAAGAGCTGGTATAGGATGGACCACTGACTCACCAGGGTCCTCTGAAAAATTCTCATATGATATCCTGCCAGTGGAACCAGAACTATGGCAGCAGACATCAACTCTAAAGCATGTAGAATCAGTTGGACTGACAGCGATGAACTCAACTATCTTTTGGACTTGAAATCAAATTATTTGCACTCTTGACAAGGGAAGAAAAGTGGTCACTGACACAGTGTGAACAATGCCCCTATGAATTCTAGCAGTTGAGCTGGTTCTAGTTTGTTGAGATTGATTACAATGCCTAGGTGAAAGCACAATTGGAGTACATAATCTCTTGCTTTGATCAGTAGATGCCTGGACGGAGTGGTTATGAGACAGTCATCCAGGTAAGAAAACACTCTGAAAACACTCAATCTGTATAGTCTCAAGTGAGCCACTACTACTGCCATGCATTTGCTGAATACCTGGGGGCTCTTGTGAGGCCAAAGGGCAGTGCTCTGAACTGGTAATGACTGGCTCGCAGTCAGAAACAATATCTCCTGGATCACATGTTCGTTTTTATATGAGGCATGCATCCTGAAGATCTATTGAGCATGTCCAGTTGACCACCTGGCACTTTGTACACCGAACCAATTTGTTCAGATTGCTGAGATCCAAAATTTGTCTCCAGTCTCCCATTTTCTTTGGCACTAAAAAGAATCGTGAGTAAGTTCTGGACTCTTTCTGGTCTAGGGAGACCTTTTGCATGACTCTTTTCTAGCAGCTTTTTTACTGCTAGAGAGGCTGCTTTCCTCTGACTGGGTGGGACATGTGGAATTGTTTACTGTTGAAGGATGTGGTAAGGAAAAGGGAATTATATAACCTCTGGAAAGAATCTTCTGTACTCATGTGTCTTCTGTAATGTCTAGCCAGACTCTCTGTTGCAGGTATAAACAACTCCTGACTGCCTCCAGAGGTGGACAATCAGACCAACTTTCAGAAGTGCTGGTAAGGTCGGTCAGAGAAGGAATCTCTGCACCCTGGTTCTACAGGCCTCCTCTGCCTCGCAGGTGGCATCTTCTGTTAGAGTTCCCCCCTCTGCCCCTGGGGGAACTATCTCCATGCGGATCTTGGAAAAGACCCTGGGACTTTCTGAACATTTTCTGATCACCTCATTGACTGTTCGAGAAGGTTCTTTGAGGAGTTGAAAAACATATGCCCACTGCAGGCAGGGTCTTACCATCTTACTCACACCTGGAGAGTATGGCTTTAACTTAAAGGCCAAACAAGGAACTTCCATCAAAAGGTGGTTTGATGAAGGAGGACTTTAAGGCCTCCGCAAAATCACACAGGCACATTTAGGCATGTCTCCTAATGGAAATGCCTGAACCCACTGCCCTAGAAGTACCTTCAGATGGATGTGAAATGAGCCTCATGGATGAATTAGCAATGGACTGTAAGGTAGCCAAATGTGATGCAATGGAAATCTGTGCCTCAGAAGTTACTGCTCCTGAGAGGGATTTGGAGAATTCTTTAATCAGATCCTTCTGAAGTCTGCTGAAGTCTGCCAAATAGTTAAGTGATCTAAGTGTGAAAATCGCTGAAACAAAAACACAATTCCCAAATCTGTACATTGCCCTAGACTCCCTGTTAGGAGGATGGACAGATGAACTCTGCTCTGTGAGTTCCTTCTTCATGGCCTTCTCTATGTTTATGGCATCTACTGGTGCACCTTTCCTCCAAAACTCATTCCCCTTTGGAGGTCCCAGGATCCTATCTGGTCTCTTGGGTACTGGCTCAATAGAATCAGGTTCCTTCAACGCCAGCCAATAGATCAACTCAATGAGCCTATTGGTGGGTAGAGTCACCAAGGAAGTAGACAGACCAGACCCGAAAGCCTCCAGGAATACAAATTCCCCTTAGGAAGGGGTATCGGTAAACAACCCACCCCTTTGCTTAAGGATCTCTAAAATTTCTCCAAAGGAGACATCATCAGGCAGTGATCTTGGGAACCCTTTTCTCTTCATAGAAATTAGTATCTTCTGTGTTTGATTCCTGAGGGGAGTCTAAGTGCCTCCTCTTGCACTTCCACTTCCTAGGGTCTTCTTTGGTGGGGTTGATTTGTACTTACTCACCTGCTGATATGAAAGAAAGAACACTTTTGGGCAAATGAATGACTATTTTAAATACAATATGAGTAGGTGATTAACATTTAACTCAGCATAAAAGATGAGATAGAGGGATACTAGAATATTTAAGAAACTGATTGACAAAGGAAAATGTACAATACATACATATATATATATATATATATATATATATATATATATATATATATATATATATATATATATATATATATATATATACATATATATATATATATATATACACACACATACACATATATATATATATATATATATATATATATATATATACACACACACACACACACACACACACACACAGAAATGACAAGCATTATAAAGTAGAAACCAATATCTCCTATTAGCGTAGAGGGATAAAGACCTAATACAACGACTAGAGTTTGAGTACCAGCTCAAGCAACTAACAGGAAGGCAGGGGAGGGTATGCAGCACCTATCCTTGGGGTGGGGGAGATTTTCTGTTAGCTATTTCTCTCTCTCTGGCAGCATGCTGCAAAGGTCACATGTAGCACTGAAATCAGCAGCCAATTATGTGGAATGTGCTCTGCAGCTAGTAATAGTAGTAGTTATTCTTGCATATGTGGAAGTGGAGGGAGCAGAAGCAGTCTTTATTGTGAAGCAGGAGGGCATGTCACCACCAGGAGAATGGGTTATGTTACATAAGCATTCAAAATAACCACCTCCGATGCATGTTCAGATGACAGTGGTCCCCTGAACCAGATTCCCCCCTCCCAAGTGGATCTGGAGGCTGAGTCCACACCTACAAGGAACGAGGGCCAGGATGCTATGTGAGCAGACTGATGGTTACAGGTTAAGAGGTAAAAAAGATAAAATAAAGTAAGAAACAATATTGTGAAAATACATCAATGTAAAGGAATTACACATGGATTTTTGGAATACATATCTACTGTCTCTGAAATGATGAAAGCAAAGAAAGAAGAAACGTTTTTTGTTTTTTATAAATAAATTCAACAGTATTCTATAGCTAGAGGTATAAAGGACAAACAGAAACATTTTTATTTTATTTTTTTTTATTTTATTTTACATTTGGTGACCGGGCTAGTCTAGCTGGACAAATATCCGTTTTCAGTAGAGGCCCGGGGAGAAAAGCTCCAATTACAAGAAGTAAAACAATCATTAACAATAAAACATAATAAGCATAATACAATAAGTACAAAGGTGGACATTTGTATGAATTTAGAGAAAACACAAAATCAAAAAAAGCAGAACCACAATCTTTCAGAAAAATAGTTGGTTAACAATAAAATTACAAGGTAAGCAACATTCTGCAGTTAGATACTAAATAACATTCAAGATGTGCTAGAGAATAGAGAAAAAATGTTAGAGACAATCTCAAAGATAAATCTGTCTACAGTAAAAATAAGTTTTGTAGCGGGAAAGTTGGGAAAAGGGGGGAAGTTGGGAGTAGTGGAGAAGTAATTTCAGTCAGGATTAGTACAAGGACATAGCCATTGAGTTTTAAGATGTTCTTTGATATGTCTTTTGAAAAGGGATGTAGAGTCTAGGTTTGTTATTTCCTGAGGTAGTTGATTCCAGATTTTCCGACAGAATTTGAAAATAATGAGTCCCCAGCTTTATTCTTTGATTTGGTTAAGGCTACAAGGAGTTTATTAGCCGTAGTGTGGCTAGGTTTTATAGGGTGAAATCAGTTTTGTAAGGCTAGGGTAGCATCCGGGTAGTAAAGGGTCTTATGAATGATAATTAATTGTTGATAGAGTAAGTGGTTGTAGAGTTCTAACCAATCTAGTTGCTTGAGGTTAATACAATGGTGGGTTCTAAAAGGGGTAGCAGTAATGAATCTAGTAATACTATTGTAGCAGGTAGAAAGTTTGGTGATGTTTTTAGACAAGTTTGTATATATAGCAGAGGCATAGAAAAGGGTGGAGATCAGATGGGTCTGGGCCACAGTTTTTCTAGCAGATGGGGTAAGAAAGGGTTTAATTCTGTAGAGAGTACCGATTTTTTTGTTAACTGATTTAATGGTGTTGTTAATGTGGTCATCAAAATTAAGATGGTTGTCAATAGTTACACCTAATAGTGGTCATATCTGGGCTAATACAGGTAGCATTGTTAGAGGAGATAGTGAAGAAAGGTGTTGGTGATTTGTGTGTAGGGTAAAGAGAAGAAGTTTTGTTTTTGGGATTAAGAAGGAGGGAGAGTTCCATAAACCATTTTCAACATTATGGAAGACTGTTTGGGTGAGGGACTGGAGGGAGGAAACATTATTGGCAGCACAAATAAGAGTTGAGTCATCAGCATATTGAATGCAGATGGCTTGGGGCATATTCAAATGAAGGTCATTGATAAATAAAGAAAATAAGGGGACCTAGGATTGAGCCTTGTGGAACCCCAATGTTTACTGGGAGTAAGGAGGATAGGTTGTTGTCCCATAGCACTGCTTGTTGCCTATTTTGGAGGTAACTCCTGAACCATTGAAGAGTATGTGAGCCAAGTGAATAGAGATTTAGTTTGTCAAGAAGTATATTATGGTTAACCATGTCAAAGGCCTTTGACAGGTCTAGGAATAGAGCTGATGAGAAAAGATTGTTGTTCCTATTATTATTTATGGCATCAGAGAAGGAAAGGAGGGCAGTTGTAGTACTGTGGGAAGGTCTAAAACCATGTTGACTATTGGCTAGAAGTTTGTTTTGTAGAAGGTGGTTAAGAATTTGTTTATGTATGCATCTTTCCATAATCTTTGCTAATGGGAGAGTAAGGCAATAGGGCTTAAAGTTTGCGAGCTCAATAGAGGAGCCTTTATGTAGAGGTATTACATGAGATATTTTCCATAGGGTGGGGATTTTTCCTTCAGAGATAGTCCTATTAATAAGAATGGATATGGGGTAGTAAATAGCTTTTGCAGCAATTTGTAGGTATTCTGATGGGAGTTGGTCAGCAGATGGGGTGCAAGGTTTAAGTTTCTTGAGAAGCTTATAAATAAGTGATGTAGGCACTGGTTGAATGTTAAAGACATTTGATGAAGTGTTAGAGGTATTAGATAAGGAGGTAGTAGAAGAGGGTAATGAATTAGCTAGGGTTTGAATGGCTTCTGTAAAGTACTTGTTAAAGGCATCTGGGATCAGGGTGGAGTTATTGAGATTAAAGCCTGAAGGGGTAGGAGTAGTTGAATGTCCTGGTTTAAGAAGTTTAATACCTGTCCAGAATTTTTGAGAGGAATGTTGACTAGTTTGTTGAAGGTGAAGATAGTAATCCTTTTTATCTGAAAGAGTATCTTTCTTAGTGGCATTTCTTAATTGCTTAAAGAGTAGGTGATCAGATGTACATTTGGTAGTTCTCCATTTAGCCCAGATTTTGTTTCTAAGGAGCATTTTTTGCTTAGTAAGCCATGGGGCTGATTTGGTTCTTATCCTAGTAGAGCGAATGGGAGCATGATAGTCAAGGATTTGTAGAAAGTTGGTATTAAAGTAGGCCACTGCTTCATTTAGTTCAAGGGTAGTCATTGGAGACCAGTCACATGCTTTCAATTCAGTCAGAAACTTATCAGGGTTAAAGAATTTGTTTGAGCGAGACACCTTAAGTTTATGGGTAGTTGGGTTATGCGACTTTTGTCTAATAACATATGTGAGCATATGGTCACTAATATTATCGGGAAGAGTTCCTGGAGAGTACTTGTTTAGGTGGTTATTAGTAAGGATCCAGTCAAGAGTTGTTTCTTTTTTTGTGGGTTTATGGATTCTAGTTGGAGTGTTAATTAATTGAGAGAAGCCATACAGATTTATATGGCTGGTGGGGTGCTGGGATGAACAGGTCATCCAGTCAATGTTGAAGTCACCAAGTATTATGGTTTCCTGAGGTAGTTGGTTAGAAAATGAACTAAGTAAGTTTTCTAGGATATGAGAATTATTTCCAGGGGGAAGGTACATACAAATTAGATAAATCGATTTGTTATTGTTGATGCTTAGTTTGATAGATAATATTTGACTTTGGAGTCTAGTGATGGAAGTTCATTGTAGAGAGTGATTTGGAGATTAGATTTATAGAGAATAGCTACGCCTCCACCTTTATTACTTATGCGGTCACATCTAAGTATATTATAGCCAGAAGGGGTGATTTCCTGATCTTGAATAGAGGGTTTTAGCCACGTTTCAGTAAGACATAGTATGTCGAATGCATGTAAGTCAAGAAGTGAATGTAGGTGATGAGTTTTGTTATTTAAACTTCTTATATTAAGTTGTGCTATTAGTAGGGAGTTGGCTGTTTTAGTACATGATGATATTGTCGGTGAAGTAATATTATTAAGATTAAAATTGTTAATAGTATAGGGACCAGGGTTAGGATGAATATCTCCATGAAGGAGGAGGTTGTGCTGGGAATTCACAAGGAATTTAAGGGATTTTGGCGAGTTGTATGAGTTCTTTTTGTTGAAGTAGAATGATATATGAGTTGTTCTATGGTATTTCGGGAGTAGAAAGTTAGAGTAACAGGTTATGTTACTATGAGTGAGGGTATTGAAAAAAGAGGTTGGTAAAGTTTGTGGGAGGTGAAGGTTTTGTTCATGTAAAGTGATATTTTCAAAGGTGGTACAATAATAGGGTATGGATAGGGAGGCTATAGTAGTGGTAAAGAGTAGGATATATGTGAAATAAGCTTTGAGTATTGGAGACATGATAGCGAGTAAGTGTCAGGTGAATATTGCTTGTAAGAGAATGTGAGTCCAGGATCAAGTAGAGATGAGCCAGGTTACAGAGAAGGGTAAAGGAGCAAAGAAGAAGAGAAAAGGAGAAAAAGGAGATAGGTAGAGGCTATAGTTAACAGTTAGGTACTATAGAATAGGAGTATGAAGTGTGGCAAGGCCAGGAAAAGGGAGAGAGTTACAATAGTGGAGAATGAGCCGGAGATAAATAGGTAGTGATTAAGAATGGGAGGCAGTGGTAGAGATAGTGTTTGATAGGGATTGGTTGAGAGAAATCGGGGAGTGTCTAGTGAAGTATAAGGGTAGGACCCCTGGGGGTGGGTGGGAATTGGGGGTAGGGAGGGGGGGAGGGGGCCAGAGCAAGTAGAGACAGCGTGAGCGGAGACAATCAGTAAGCAGCAGGATGTAGGGAGGAGTAGCAAAGCAGGCAGGTCGCTGCTAAAGAAAGCAGAATGGGGAGTAGAACAGAAGGAGAGTGGAACTATAAAGCAGTAAACTGTATAGTAGTTAGGAGAAGAGGAGCTACAACCTAGAAATAGGGAGGAAAGTAGAAGTAGGAGAAGTCGGGCTCCTAGGGAAGGGATGTAAAGGAAGCAGGAGGAAAAAGATGTTCAATGAGCAGAGACTTTGAGAGGAATAAGAAAGAGAGGTAGGGCACAAGGCCTATTGTATACCGCCACCTAGTGGGCAGAGTTAGAAATAACAGCAGGTAGCCAGGGTAAAGACACCACAGGTGAAAAGGATATGGAAGGTAGCAAGGGGTATATCCTTCAGGAGGCTAAAGACAGGGAAGGAGGACTGGCTGCAGGCTTTCCTGACCCAGAGGCTAAATATTTTATAACATGTAATTACAGTATAAATTAGGCAGATTGGCTTTCAAAAAGTACAGTTTTGTACCTACCATAAATGTAGATGTTCGAAGATCCACATTGCTGCAGTCCTTACACTTGGGTAGTCCGCTGTCCTCGGTCGGCCCGAATATCAAAGTATAAGGCTGACGTCGGTCAAGGCGCATTTGACTGACATCAGGACATCAGGGTACAAATGCGCATGACCGACGTCATATCCTCAGTCTTTTCTTGCCCCAGATGTCAGAAGACCCTAAAAATAAAGGTCACAACCAAAAGACAGCAAACAAACAAACAACCACCCTTGCACTAGTTATATGTACAATATATACAATATACACAATATTTACAACCCAACCCACACAACCACCTCTAACTACAGAGGGGAAGGAGGGAGGGTAAATTGGACTGCAGCAATGTGGATCTTGAACATCTACATTTATGGTAGGTACAAAACTGTACTATGTTCTTCATCTCACATTGCTGCAGTCCTTACACTTGGGTAGAATCCCAAAGCAGAGGTAAGGGAGGATGGCCAAACTATAAGGAAGCAGGAGCTGCCAAAATGCCCTGCAAAACAGCAGTGGCAAAACCAGCCCTGGATTTAGAGTAAAGTGGTAGGTGATAATGCCTAGAGAAAGTATGCACTGAACTCCAAGTAGCTGCCTCCAAAATATCCTTGGTTGCCACCCCTCAAAAAGCTGTCGTGGCAGTAGCCCTAGTGGAATGAGGCCTAATCCCAGCTGGAATCTCCTTGCCATGATGGGAATAACAGAAAGCAATGCAAAACCCAATCCACTTAGAAATAGTTTGTTTTGACACAAGCTTGCCCTGAGAACTCAAAGCAAAAGAAACAAATAACTGCTGAGACTGCCTAAACCCTTTAGTTCTGTCCAAATAATATTGCAACTGCCTGTGTACATCTAAAGTGTGCAAAATCTTTTCCCCTTTATTTTGGGGATTTGCATAAAAAGTAGGCAAATGAATAGTTTGGTTTAAAGCCACACTAGAAACCACCTTAGGCATAAAGGAAGGATTAGTACGTAAAGATACCCTATCCTTATGGAAAATTAAGAAAGGCTCAACCGCCATAAGGGCCTGCAATTCAGAAACCCTTCTTGCAGAGGTAATGGCCAACAAAAAGGCAGTCTTCCATGATAAATATTTCAACTCAGTAGTAGCTGCAGGCTCAAAAGGTTGTAGAGTGAGTTTCTCCAACACAAAATTGAGATCCCAAGCAGGAGTAGGAGCCCTTTGGGGTCTTATATTCTTTGCCCCTCTAAGAAATTGCTTAAACAAAGGATGAGAAAACAATGGTGGGTCACAATCATAGTGAGCGAAATTGCTGCAGCATGAACCTTAATAGAAGAGAAGGACAAACCAGTAACTCAGTAAGATATTGAAGAGCCACACTTAAATTAGGCTCAGAAACAACAAAATCCTTTGCTGCACTCCAAAATAAAAATCTCTTCCATTTATCTGCGTACACTTTCCTTGTACTAGGCCTTCTAGCTTCCAAAATAACATTCAAAACTTGCTGTGGAAGTGGAGGCCCATTATGGTTCAAAACAGAATATGCCAGGCTGTTAGGTGCAGAGAGTGAAGCTTGACATTGAGCAAATGACCGTCCTCCTGAGACAACAGGTGTGGAATTGAAGGCAAAGGCCATGGAGGCTTCCGTACCAGGCTTCTCAGTAATGGGTACCAATGCTGTCGAGGCCAATCTGGAGCTATCAAAATCATCCTTGGCTTGTCTTGTCTGACCTTTAGTAGTACCTTTGGGAGGAGAGGCAGAGGCGGAAAGGCATACACATGAAGATTGCTCCAATTGAAGAAAGAGCATCCACTTTCCAAGCTGTGGGATGAAACCTTTTGTGCAAAACTTTGGCAGCTGGTGGTTTAGTGGAGAAGCGAACAGATCTATGTCTGGAGTTCCCCATGACACTGTCAATTTCTGAAATACATGAGGATCCAATTTCCACGGGATCCATAATTGTCTGCTCAACACATCTGCTAAGGAGTTCTGTGCTCCCGGCAGAAACCTTGCCTGAAGATTGAGCTGTAAACTGAGAGCAGTCTCCCACAAAATCATTGTTTGCCTGCATAGAGGATAAGAATGTGTTCCCCCTTGCTTGTTGATGTACCACATGACAGTTGTGTTGTCTGTTAGAATCAACACCTGCCCTGGAAGAAGTAAATCCTTGAAAGCTATTAATGCAAACTGGACTGCTAACATCTCCTTCAAGTTGATATGTAGATGTTGTAGTCTGGCAGGCCACTTGTCTTGTATCCACTTTCCATTCAGATGAGCTCCCCAAGCTTTGTCTGAGGCATCTGTCGTTAAAATCTGACTCGCCTCTGGCGGGTCACAGAGAGTCCCTTGTTTAGGTGACATTCCTGAGCCCACCACAAAAATTCCTTTTGAATGCAAGGTATTATTTGAATGACAGTGTCCAGATCCTGGCAGTGCTGTGTCCATACATTTTGAGATACCATTGTAGCTTCCTCATATGCAGTTTGGCATTGGGAAGCACCAGAATACAAGATGCCATGAACCCTAAGGCTTGAAGGACTGTCCTTGCAGTCAGCCGGACTGATGAGATAGTTGATGGAAGTAAAGGGAAAGATTCTTTTGTTTGTCCGGGGTCAAAAGGCCATCTGGGATGCTGTATTCAGTCTTACACCCAGAAAGCACATGTCCTGAGAGGGTACTAGACTGGACTTTATTTCGTTCACAGAATACCCCAGGCATCTTAGCACTGCTATCACATATCCCAAATGATGAAGAAGCTCGTCCCTTCCTTGAGCCAGAATCAGGCAATCGTCCAAATAAGGATAGATCTGTATTCCTTTTAGCCTGAAGAAAGCTATCACTGGAGCCAGAACCTTCGTGAACACTCTGGGCGCAGTAGATAAGCCAAAGGGCAATGCAGAGAACTGATAGTGAGAAGTCCCAGCTCAGCAGATACTTCCTGCAACTTAGTCTGATAGGAACATGAAGGTAAGCCTCCTTGAGGTCCAAAGTTACCATCCAATGATCTTTGCCCAGCAGAAGTAAAAGCTGCTGTAACGTCAACATTTTGAACTTGGGAATGTCCAGATAAGTGTTGAGGATAGATAAATCCAAAATTGGTCTCCACGTGTTCCCCTTCTTTGGTACTAGGAACAGGCGAGAATAAAATCCTAGGCCCACTTCTGGCATAGGGACCGGCTGTATGGCCCCTATTTGGAGTAACAGAGAAATTTGCTTGTGAGCCTCTATTCTTTGTTGAGGAGGAACGTCTGGCATGCCTTTGAAAGGAGGCAAGGTATGGAAATAGAACCTGTAACCGTGGTGTATGATATCCAATACCCATCTGTCTTGGGTAATTAAACTCCAATTTTCTTTGAAAAGTGCCAACCTTCCTCCCAAAGGTGCTGCCAGACGAGAAGGCTCTGGCAGCTGAAAAGGTAGGTCATTGGGTCTGTTAACGAAAGGACTGACCCCTGCCCTCACCCGAAGACTGTGCAGGAGAACTCGCTGGCCTAGGCCTGAAAGAGCCCTGAACTCTGCCCCTACCACGTCTAGATCTACCTCTAGACTGGGAATCATAAGAAGGATACGTCCACCCCTTAGTAGGCCAATTTCTACTAAACTTTGGAGGCTGAACCTGCAAAAAATCTTTAACAGTCTGCATAGACTTAGCCTTGTCTTCCATTCTCTTTAAAACTGCCTCAACAGGAGAACCAAACAACACATCAGATTGTAAAGGAGCATCTAAAATCCTTGTTTTAACATGGTCAGATAAATTTTGATCCCTCAGCCAGGCGTGCCTGCGAAGAACTGACCCAGTGGCAGCCACCCTAGACGAGGCCTGCACAGCATCAAAACCACATTGCAAAGAATGCTTACCCACCTGTTCAGAAACATGTACTAAATCTTGCAACTCTTTACAATCAATACCTTCCAGAGCATCAACCTTAGACTTCAACTGTGAAAGGAGATAGTTTTGGTATTTCAACATGTGAAACTGGCAATTCAAAGCCCTCATAGCTAGAGTGGAAGAAGTATAAACTTTCGTTCCCCATCTATCCAAGGCCCTGGCCTCTTTATCTGCAGGAACTGGATTCTTGACAACAGAAGCCTTAACACCTTTAGGCCCCTGGCTAACAGTTTCTGGGTCTGCCCTAGGACTCTTAAAAAGATACTTATGAGCTTCAGGCACCCTGTAATACCTATCCGGTTTAACAGGAGCAGGAGGCAAAGAATCAGGATTTAGAGAAGCCTCTGTAAAAACATCTTCCACTACATCCAAAACAGGAGGTATAGCCAAAGGCCTATGCTGGGGTAAAACAAAAATTCCCTAAGCCTTTTCCTGGAATCAGAGAAGTTCTGACCTTCCCACTTAAAATGCTCCCTCATGGAATGAAGAGTTTCTGAAAAGAAAAATCCTCAGGAGGAGAAGCAGAAGGAGTAGAATCATCCACATCAGAATCAGAATAAGGAGAGTACTCCTGCAAGTCTTCAGCCGAAGACTCTGAAACATCGAAGCCTGCTCAAAACTCCCTAGCTCAGGCTCCACCCTAGGTCTCTTATCAGGAAGGGGCAAAGAACCCCTAATCAAAGTAATCAAATCTTCTGCCATTTTAAGCATATGCTTCTTGGGCACAGTTCCTGAAGAACTAGGGGTGACACCAACTGAAGCTAAACCTGGCCTGCCTCTGGGAGAAGCCTTGGAAACAGAAGGAGAGAGCCTAACCACCCTAGGCAGGGAGGGGAATATAGTAACCTGAGAAGCCCCATCAGCCTGACCTGCCTCCTGAGAGGCCACATCCTGCAATAACAAAGTCTCTCCCTGGGATCCCAAAGAAACCTCCGGTGGAACCACCGGCTCCACCGACACCTCTAAAGAACCGGCGTCCGGACGGTTCTTCTAGCCTAGGCTTAACTGCTTTGTCCTTGCGCTTCTTGAAGAAGCGTCGAGCATCCGACGGCATTTTATAATTGCACCGCTTCCCGAAGACTAACCTGGCACAATATAATCTTCTCTTTATAGTGCGCTTATTGAATCTAGCACAAGAGCGACACCCAACAACGTCGTGCTCAGGCCCTAAACAAGGAATACACAAAGTATGATAATCTCTATGCGGTATCTGTTTCCCACAAGAAATGCAATTATTCACTTTTTCTGACATCCGGTAAACCACTGAGGCAAGAAAAAACTAAAATAATGCCAACTTTGACTCGGTCTGAAACTCCGAATCGAACAATTTCAGAACGCCAACCGGCAGCGCTGCTTCTGCATCGGACCATGCGGCAAAAAAGACTGAGGATATGACGTCGGTCATGCGCATTTGTACCCTGACGTCCTGATGTCAGTCAAATGCGCCTTGACCGACGTCAGCCTTATACTTTGATATTCGGGCCGACCGAGGACAGCGGACTACCCAAGTGTAAGGACTGCAGCAATGTGAGATGAAGAACATCCGGTCAGGTGTAAAAACATACTTAGTAACTGTAGTACAATCAGGTGGAAGCACAGGGCAGGAGAAAATAAAGGACGGTCCACTTAGGTAATGCTTGAGGTGGTTCAAGGGTTCTTGGAGCAGGCAGGACACTCAATACAAGGTTGAAAATAGATTGCTAGGGGGGAAAAAGGTAAGAAGAAGGGAGATTAAAAAGGAATACAGTTTTAAAAGGAACAACCTTAGTGTACATATACAGAGAGGTATCCCACACTACAAATAATTCTTAAAGAAGCACAAATAATACAATTCAAAGTTTTGCACAGATTCAACAACTCTAAAAAAGAAACACTTAATAACACATTACAAATGAAATGCACCGAGAATTGCTTTAGTGATTCAGTTTAGCAATTTAACAGACTGTAAAACTTATTAAAGTATATTAATGCCTAATTAACATTTACTACATTGAAACTACCTTTCAAAAGGTCAATCCTCGCAGGGGTTACATGTAATTACAGTAATTGTAGGGTTGGGTTTAGTACTTCAGCATAGCAGCAAAACAGACTCTAAAACATGTTAAAGTATGAGTAATGCTCATGGCAGGATTATGTTGAGAATATGCTACGATTCTTAGCTATAAAAATGAAAGTCGTATAACGAGAATAAGAAAGTACATGTACACTATAGAACAGATCAGGAAGGTGGAAAAAGAAAAAGCGATGAAGGTCTGCAAAAAGCACTAAAAAAATAATGAAGGAAAAGTTATGAAAGGTAAGGAGAGAGAGTTTATTAGTCAAAAGAAACACTGGTTCGAACGTCTAAAGAAAAAAAACAAGCAAGCCCTTTACTCAGCAAAAGAAAAAGTAAAAGGAGAAATATTAGAAAAACAGGATGACAACTGCATTTTATATAGAGAAATGCCTACTGAAAGTATTCAGAATAGAAAAAAAGATAAAAACGGAATAACATAGCATGTGGATGATATGGACTCGTACTTTCAAATCTTCAGATTTTCGCCTCATATTTTAGGCAGTTCCTGATAATATGTGTCGTCTTGCAGCAAATCACTGAGGATTGAAGTCAATAAATAATGAACGACATTCAACTTACAACACTAAATTTAAAGCTGGTGCACAATTTTTTCATGCTGCCAGAGACCCCAGTCTTTCCTCAAGTCAGCTGCTAATTTACTTATTTTGTATTTTTTTTTTTTTTTTTACATTTTTGAGCAAAGACTAATGCTATAAAATTCTAAAGGATAATACTTACAGGCATTCATGACCAAATCACCTCGCACTTCTGGTTTCCAGTCATCCCAGCTTGTTTCAAAGCCATCAGCAAAACGTATGCAGAAATTCTTGAAGTGTCCCTTACTGACCAGTGATTCAGAGGAGCATGCTGTGATGAGGGTACTCGCAATGGTAAGAACTAAAGCAGAGCCGGTATCCAAATCCACAGAAAGATTTGCCTGTAAACACCACCACCACACAATTGATTAGAAAAATTAAAGCACTATTTAATTTGACAACTATAACTGCTTAGTTATATTCACTATAGGAAATAGTATCATAAAGATAGCTAGCAGAACATGCCGTAACTGAATTAATGTTACAATACCCCCATCTCTGTCACTCATACACACACACACACACACACACACACACACACACACACACACACACACACACACACACACACACACACACACAGCTGAATTTCAGCTGGTAAAGCCTTTTTCCCATCACAGCTGCAGCAAACAGTAAAAAAGAAACTGGGTACATAACAGCTAGTTTACATATACCTTAAATTCAGTCATTTTGGGAACTAGTTAGCTGCACTGAGATTACACAGTTTTCCTTAGAAAATGATTCCTGTGATGCTGTTTGTAAGACAGGATGATGCTCCCTTAAGTCCCATTTAAGGACTAGAAGGTGGTTAAATGGGTGCAACTCGTCCTTCAGTTAGTATGAGGGAAAATACAGTCTGCATGCACAACTCTTCTGGATACATTTACATTTAAACTGGAAGGTATCTGCACATGCAGATGGTTCAGTGTTCAATACCTAGATTATGAAAGACTGCAGTTCTGTGCACAAATCATACTCAAGAATTACCAAAAACAAAGAAACTTTAGGGTAAACATGTTTGGCTAACACTTTATAGATAAATTCTGTCACGTTGAATGTTGGCTGTTTATCCACACTGCAAAAAGACGGTAATTAAAAACAAAATAAGCAACTACTTTGAGTTAATATTCCCAAAACATAATTATCGTTGGTGTTTTGTGCCAAACCTGGAATATACAGCCCTGCAGAAAGTCAAAGCAAAATCTAACAATACAAAATCCAACACAGTGTGCACAAACACAAAATCGACAGCTGCCCTTTACATTTCAACTGGACTGGAGGTAAAATGCCTTCAAAACTCATGACTTGAACTAGACAACCAAACAAAACAAAACAGCAACATCCTAAATAAAGGCAAAGACTTTAGGAATAATGTGCTGCAAACAACCAGCACCACAGCATTACCCATGGTAAATTTTAGTTCAGTTATTTAAGGACCTTACCATAGGAATACAATAATGGGAGGGATCATTTTAGCAGGTATTACTTACACAGCAGTTTTTTCCACCACTGACAACCCCATGGTGCCATGATGAAATGGGGGGAAAATATATCTGTAGCTTTCCCTGTACCTGATTCATCACTGGAAGGCCTTCTTTCCTGTGCTATAAAGTGACCTGGTCAAGTTTAACCTGTGCATTACATCAGTAAGGCTAAGCCATATCTCTCAACGTGCTGGAACTGTGAATCTGGACTCAGGCTCTTGGAAAGTAGGTAGATCTGAACAAAAAAATCTACACAACCTAATTGGCATATTGTCTGAATACCAAACATAACTCTTCTCACTTTGACTGGGATTGTGGGATTTAATGCACTCAAAAAAAGTTTAGAAATAGAGCCACAAAATGATGCAAAATAACAAAACAATAAAATATTGGAAAGGACTAAAAGGACAAGCAGTACACTGGAATTTTCTGAGTCATGCAGTAAAAAAGTTGTACTTGGATCGGAGACCATTTAAAGTAAGGAAAAATGCACAGTGCAAAGGGTTTATAATGCAGGTTGGGGGTTAATATCACCCACTTCATAAAGCATAACAGAAAACTGAACTAAACATTACACAAACAGCATAGCAATATGCTTTTTCTACCTGCAGGATGGTCCCATACTGGGATGTTCCACTTTCAGGATAAAAAGGGACTGTGTGCCCAGTGGGTCTACCTGATTAACAAATAGGTATTATTATTATGGGACCTCTCCTGCTTGAAAAGTACTTCTCTGTAGTCACAGCAAATACAGATGGCCTTTGGCTAACCGGATTTGCTGACAAATGCAAACTGGGTGCCAACAGTGAATCCCCCAAAGACATAGATATCACCCAGAAGGGTCCGACACAAATAACTGGTGCCAGAGCCATGGCCTAAACCTCAGTGCAAAAATGTATAATTATACCCTTTGGGAAGACCACCACCCCTGCAAATTACAACACTGACAACGCACCATTAAAAGTAGACCCAGTGGCATGGGATTTGGAACTCACGCTGACAGTAATCTGAACTTTTGATCACCATGTGTACATGGTGGTGAGAAAATCCTTTTACATGACAACTTATAAGCAAGGGCATGGCATCCAGATCTAAGGAGACCCTAGTCCCACTACACTCAGTCCTCATTAGGCCAATGATCAAGTACAGTGCACCCTTTGGCATGTACTTGATGAGGCATTTACAACAGCTGGAGCAGCCACAGAGGCTCCTCACTAAAAGAATACAGGGTGTAAATAATGTCCTGTGTGGACCACCTCAAAGCCCTTTCCTGGTACTTGGTCTCCTACAGACTACTAAGGGGCGATCTATGCTTAACTTACAAGGCATTCTCAGAACCATCCTTGATGAACCTGCTACACATTTGCAAAACAAGCAGCACCAGAGTTGCTCAATCTAAGGATCTAAACCTAGTCTGTGACATGAACAAAACATGTTGGAGGGATAGGTACGTGTCTCAGAAATTACCACTTCTGTCGAACAGATTCCCCATTCATGTGAAGCACAGATCTGCTCTAAGCTTATTCAAATGCATGAAACATAATAAAATGAATGGCAACTGCTATAGCAACCACTTTATTAGAGTTTAAGCGCTTTCGTCAGACCAATGCCAACTTCATCAGAACACTTCTCAATATAAGAATAAGTAATGAATGAATGAGAAGTGGTCAACCAGAAGGACAAGGAAGTCAGAACAGCCAAAGAAGTTACAAAGATAAAAACAGTAAGTTTCAGCTATTGTTTGATGAGAATCCTTTATCACGTTTACATTTTGATAATGAAGAGAACACACCTAGAGAAGATACTATAGATTTTCTTATGTTTCAGTGAGATATCAAGAAAATGGACAACTGTTTTTATGAGTTAAAAAGACTGCAATGGTAACACCTCCATTTGGAGGTGTGCCTACACTATGGCTTAGTTCTGAGAGGCTTAAGATTACTTGTTATGCCAACTCAAGGTGGAACACAACCAGAACTGCTTAAAAGATGGCAAAAATTAAACTTAGAACTAAGCAACAATTATATGAGACTACTTACTGACCACTTTAAACCGCAATAACTAGAGCTGATTAAAAAAGTGGAAGAACTGCAGCTGAACTTAGATACTAAGTATAATAGTGAGGCATGAATGCAAAAAATGGATGACATTTACTTCAAGATCTCGCTATATGATACGAAGTTACAACAAACGAAAACAAAGAAATTAAAGAGAGATTATGCTGATTTCCACAGTGGAAATGTATTTACATGGCCTCATGATAAACCACAGCCTACAGATAGAGAAGGCAGTAAAGGAATAGAACAAGAAAGCAGAAATACTGAGGCTTCTCCTTTAGTGGAAAACTCCATTCCTCAGTCACAACAAGTGGAAAATATACCAACAATACCCAATCCTAATACACAATTAGGTCATAATATGCCTAATGTCACAGGAGCTAGACCAAAAGAGAGAGAACACTATATCATTTGTTTTTTTGGCACTCCATTTCGAGTCAAAGAACCATGGAAAAAGGGAGATCAAAGATCCGTAAGCAGAGGAAGAAAAAGAAGACTGTACATGGAAAAACAAGTACAGAGATAGGTATGATATTGGTCCTTAATTTATCCAGTCTAAAGTTAACAGGAGCACATATAAATATATTAAATAAAGGCTTGAAATTTGTACCAGCTCAGAGTTCAGAGCTCACAGTTAAATGACGTTACTTTAAGTCTGAAAATGTTGGGTAGAGACATTATGTTGAAACAAATGTATAAAAAAACAAAGGAATGAATGAGAGCGATTTGTTCAAAAAATCCAGCACATTCATACCGCAAAACAACTCAACTGTAGACACATTTATTAAAGTATGTGAACAGGACATTTCAAAACACTTAATGAGTCAAAAGAGAAAATATTTTAATGTTAGTAAAGAAGAAATGCTAGCTTTGAAACAAATGGAGATGAATCCAGAACTTGTAGTGGAGGAGGTATTGTCCTAATGAATTATGATGACTATAGAGAAAGAATTCTAAAACTATTACAAGACAAAACAGCATATAGATCCATCACAAAGGGACAACTAGAAACAAGTAATCATGAAGGTCCGATTACTGATGTGAACTCAAGGAAAGGAACATAATAACAAAAGAACTTCAAGAATATTTATTAGTAGTACTTCCAGTTATTCTTTCCTTTAAAGGCCTCCCAAAAGTTCGCAAGGATTCCAATGATCCCCGATGTGACCCATTATAGCAGGAGCAGGTTGGGTCACCGAACCAGCCTCGATATATGTTGAACAACAATTGAAAAGGGTTTTATCCAAGTCCCCAACAGTTCTAAAAGATACCTAACATTTTACAAGTTAGTTAAACTGACATCTAAACACCAAAGAAGAAGGGAAAATGTATATTATGGTAATGATGGACATAAAGAATTTGTTTACGTCCATACCCAATGACTATGGTGTGATGGCACTCAGAAATTACCTTAGAAAGGTCAGCAATTTTGAAGAGAAAAACATTATGCTTATTTGTCAGCTTATGGAAGCCACCTTAACAAGAAGAGAAGTTATATATACAACAGTGCGCAGTAGCCATGGGGACACCATGTGCCAACAGTTATGCGAATATAGTGTTGGCACATGGGTGGAAGAAAAATTACTCAACAACAATCCCTTTGTGGCCCACTTGAGACTATATCAAAGGTTTATAGATGACATCTACATTCTTTAGGAGAGTGATGAAGAGAATTTACAAGCAATTCTTGTATACTTAGAGGAGACTACAAACTTACTGTGTTCCAGCGAAAATCTCAGGATGTCCACAATTTGTTTCTTGGACATCTGTGTTAAACAAGATGACACAGGAAAAATGGACACCACCTTGTTTAGGAAAGACTGCTGGAGAAATAACTTTCTACCAAGATCGAGCATACATCCCAAACATACAAATCAGGACATCCTTATGGGACAGTTTTCAAGAATGTCCAGATTATACTCAAAGGAAACAAACTTTGAGAAAGCTACATGTGATATGTGTCAACAATTTCAAGAATGTGGATATAACATCAGAGAAATTAACCAGACATGTGAACTAATTCAGAAAAGAAAGGACAAAGAGGGACAACCTTATCTGCTAAGAGGAAGAGAAGAGACTAAAGGAAACACCAATCTAAATTCCTTCGGCGGTACAGACAAGAAGAAAAAGGATTTAAGGATGACTCTGACTTGTTCGAGTGACAATATGTGACATTATAAAGAACAAGTGGAAGATAGTGGGCGAAGCACCGAGATTTGCATTTAAAAATAATAACAACTTGAAACAACGTTTATGTGACAAAAATTCAGTTCGAACCAAGCTAAATTCAAACAGGGAAGGAACCTTTCCCTGCCGTAGATGTACAATGTGTAAGCACATCAAACAAGGAAGAAAGTTGCATCAATCCAACTAACGGACAAATCTATCACAGCAACTTCTATGCGGATTGCACAAAAACACCATAGTGTACTTAGCAACCTGTGAATGCTATGAGACTATCAGACACTTTAAAGAGAGATTATCGAAACATATTATTGATATTAGGTTAAAGGACTACAAAAATCCCTTATCAAGCCATATACATGACAATGAGGAGCACTATTTTACTTTTAGGGTGTTACAACTCATTGAAGATACGATAAGAGGAGGGGATTTGGACAATAGGGTAGAACTAAAAGAAATGTACTGGACTGGTGAATTACAAGCCCACAAATTCCCAGGCTTGAACAGTAACTACCCCATAAAACCAGCCTTAAAGGGGCGTAGGCTGAGGAGACGCATTTGACTGGCCAACATCTTAATAATCTATAGAACCATTAGAAAGAATGCGACGAAAATAACCAAACCTGATTGGCTGTTGTTTCCTTTTAAAATACCTCAATGAGAGTTTTTTTAACTAGCTCTGATGAAGGGTGTTTAGATCCGAAAGTATTAATCACTCAAGTTTTAAAATTTTATAATAAAGGAATTTGTATTTTTAAAGGATCGATGCTGCTTATTTGAAGTCATGGCTGAGACAACAGCATTGGTTGCTTTTGTTTATATATATATATATATATATATATATATATATATATATATATATATATTTACATACATACATACACACGCACATATATAGATAGATGGATATATCACCATCTTCACTAACAGATAAACCTGTATGGCTTGTAGCATCAATCATCCTCAAGAAATACTTCAGAATCATTTATTAAATGTTTAACTGTGTTTTAGCATAGTGTTGTACACCTGAAATTTAGAGCTTTCCTTAACCTTGAACTATGTAGTATTTGCTGACAATATTGTGCACATTTCATTGTCTGAATCGTCATGTTACTGAAAGTATACAATTATCTAAAGTAGAATGTGGGAATAGGGAACCAACTACTGTGTTTCTTAAACTTTCACTGAAGTTCTTTGCTGTGCAGGTAATCACAACTTAGGCTTATGACATTTTGGTATTTGAGTGAACACTCATTGACTGTCTCAAAAATAAATCTCAAAAAACCCAAACCACAAATTAACTATGAAATAAGCCCTGTGTTTACACACATCTCCCATATTCTTCACTTAAGGATACTAGACAAAACCAAAACTAATGGGTGGACTAAAACCCAATATCAGGAAAAATTCTTAATTATTACTCTCTTTCATTTAAAAAGTTAACGGAACAGGTTTTGCATCAACACGCAGTTTCTAAAAAATAAGTATGAAACTCTAATGTATGGCAATAATGACTAGCTGAGATTCTTTCTGATTTACCAGAAAAACAATCATTTCACAAGGGCCAGGGTGAAAAGAGGCAAATTCAGGGGATATTCTGCAAAATTCTGGACAGCTGAAAGGCGTGCCTTTACTTTGTTGTTGTGTCTTTTGGATTATCCCGGTTAGGGGTCCCCACAGTAGAACTTCGGTCCGCTAATGTTTAGTAGTGGATTTTTACATGCCGAGTTACCAGCCCTGATGCACAACCTTCAACGAAGGCACGCCCATTCATGCATGCCTCCACACAGAAGATGCTCTAGTTGAGAATCGAACGGGACAATGTCTTGCTGTGAGGCGACAACGTTACCGCAGCCTCTTACTACTGGAGTTAAACAATCCTTGCACTTATCATGGAAGGCACTCTGCATTTCCCTGTGGGGACACAAAATAAAGAAAATGGAATCGCACCTGACATGGACACCACCAAGTACAGGCATCCGAACAAATACCACTGTTCTTCCTTTGCTACACACATTCTCCAATTCTGCAAAATTCTATCTACAGGCAATTAGTGCCAGAAATGTAAGTGGCTCAATCAGTGCCCTGTGCTGGTAACATACTCTATCACCCTACGCCGTCAGGTTTTCAAGTGAAGAGCAAAAAAGACGTCGGCAAAACATCTGCTCCTTCTACTGGCATACCAACCAGGTGTCCAGATATATAACACGCTGCCTCCCCAACTCCCTCCTGCACTAGCCAATTAGGTGCTATTTTCTATACCCTGCACTCTATCCCTGGAGGGGGCGAAAAAAAAAAGAAAACAGAAAAAAAATCTTTATTTGTTTTAAACTGTACTAAACTGGTTTGTACCCTTCATGGAGCACTACAGTGTTCTGGTATTACTAAAGAACTTCTCTTTTTCAAACTGCAGCAAACTGCTTGGTAGCAGTTACTATAGTTTATAACCTGCATGGAGTGCTACAACACTCTGGCTTTAGTTACAAATTAAAAAAAATAATAATAATTTTACTTTTAAACTGTTGCAAACTGTTCCCACAGTTTTGACCATACACGGAGCACTAAAGCAATCAGGTTTGACTGCAAATCAGTATCAGTTTTTAAAAGACAGTATGCATTAAACAATTTGACTGTAAATGCAGTATCAGTTTTTAAAAGACAGTATGCATTAAACAATGATTAGGATCAGCCGATCGCAGCCCCTCCAACACTTTTCACCTGAGGTAGTTTGCCCTTTTAACCCCTCCCTAGCCACAGTTCTGTTTGGTGCTCTTATAATCCATGTGACATAATCAAACAATTATTTTTCTGCTGTATTTTCAACTCTGTTTAATTTCTCCAAGCCTTTTACTTTTCTAATACCATGATGGGAATGGACCCCATTCCTAAGGCAAAGTACACAACGTTTATGAAATTAATATTGTTTCAGTCTTTTAATGTTAGCCAAAAGTACTCCCCGCAGCACCTGCTATCTGCCCAGAACTGACTCCTCCTACAATTCATATGAAGTTAGACATACTGGTAGCATATCTAAATAGGAGTGTAAATTATTTTTATGAGATCCATTGCTCCTACTACTACTGGAACTGTCACAGGGTATCCTTCTTCCACATTGCCCTCACTTCTGCCTGTAAATCCTGGTATTTTATGAATTTGTCTCTCTCTCTCTCTCTGTACATTAGACAAAGTAGTCACTTGGTGGAGCAATTTCAATGATCAATGCTACTTTTGTCTTCTTTTCATGGACTTCTATATCTGTTTTTTCTTGCATTTATTTTTTAAACTGTTGGTAATAGGTGATCCTATGTGATATAAACGTCATCGTTTTCTATAACACTTTGTGGGTCACATTTCTAGTGCTTCACAGCTACTTCAATATTGTAATGTTTGCATAATTCCCAATACAACAATCTTGCCACATTATTAAGCCTTTCAATATACAGGCCCTCTGCCATTAGTGTATCATACCAAGCAACAAGACAGGCCACTGTTTTCAATTCTGTTTTAAAAAGACCTGCATTTGTCTGTTTCTCCCACATGTTCAATGGACTTTGTAAACCAGCATGTACGTAGCCCACTACCCTGGGCCGCCAATATTAACCTTTCATCTTTTCTTTCAAATTCACCTCTTGTTAATCATTCCTGTGTCAGATCCTGATTAGCATGAGGTTGTTCCAGGAGTTTTCTGTACTTGCAACTATATTTACACTTTTCCCACATTTCTTGCCTTCACATCTGATCCTTCACCTTAAATTCTTTCATTTTGTTTTTTTTTTTGGCACATTCAATTGCTGCCTATTTTTTGTCTACTTCTTGTTCGATTTCCATTCCCGCTTGACACTGATATGCTTCTGCTAAACTAATCAAGGAAGTCATCTTAGATTTGTTCTCCTAATTTTTTAAAAGTTTCACTATGTTTGGATCTTGTGAGGTCAGCAGACATGTATGCAGTCCTATGACTGCAGATCTCTACTTGTAATCATTTTCAAGGTTCATACCTCCCTCAGAATGGGGAATATATAACATTTGTATACAGTGACTTTTAAAAATCATTTGATAAGCATGAAGCATATTTCCTGTTTTCCTGTCCAACTGATTCAGTACCTTTTGGGGTCAGTCAATCACCCCAAAACTGTAAGTTAGAACAAGAATAGCAAATTGGTTTACAGCTTGGACTTTGTTTATAGATGTCAGGGCTGTTTTCAGTATTAATTTTAGTCTTCTAAAAATATTCCTTAGTAAGTTTTGTATGCATTTGTTCATGTTTTATTGATCATTCATCAATTCCCAAATATTTATACACTCCCTCCTGCTCAAGTTCCTTTATAACAAATTCCTGTTCCTGACTTATAATTTCTTAGTGCTGCAGCATTCCTGCTTTAAAGTTTGATTTTGAACATTTAACCAAGACCAAATTACATTCTTATATTATCTGAGAAAGTTCTGACCACTTGCAGTTGTGCTTTCAGTTCCTCGTCTGATGAATTATACAGTTTTAAATCATCCAAAAAAGATGATGAGAAGTCTTTACACTTTGTTGCTGTCTGAGAGCTAAACTGTAACCATGACCTAAATCTGTTAAGTAGACAGCTTAATGGGTTATGGGTAAGATAAAAGAGCAACAGTGACAAAGAGTCACCCTGGAATATCTCCCTTTGAATTTTTATCCAGGGGATAATAATTTGTCCTTTATCATGGCTTAGCTGCAAAGTAGTTTGCCACTATTTCATGGTCACTGTAATGTAATCAACAACTGTAGGCTGTACCTTATCCATTTGCACTCCTTTATCCATGAATGCGGGATGCTGTCAAATACTTCTTTGTAATCTAGCCATGCCATACTTAGATTCTACCTTTTTTACAATTCTTCATTATGATTTTATTTAACAAATGATCCATTGTTCCATATGGCTTTCTTTTATTGCCATTTTGTTCTATCGCCATGATTGAGGTTTGTTCCAAATGACCACAAACTCTTGTTGGCATCAATTCCAGTCTATAATTTACACATTGCCAGAAAGCAAGTCATTGGTTTTTAGAACAGCTTGCAGTTTCACTCTTAAGTTGTATCATTTTTCCTTTTGTTGACTAGGCTGGTGTATTTTCGAGATGTGCATATAAATAGTTCTTATTCAGGGCTACATATTTGTGTAAATATGTTAACAGTTTTAGCCAGAAGTCAATTACTGCATCTGGGCCCTGGGTTTTCCGATTAGAAGCTTTTCTTAATTTTGTTCCAATTTCTCTAGCCATTATTTCATCATATTCCATATCATGTACATCTGAACTTTTTATTGCTTATTTTATTTCTTCTATCTAATTCAGCATCTTTGTTATAGTCCACAGGGTGCCCGTTTCATTTTTGTAGTATTTCTGTTCCTTTTGCCTTGTTTTCCAACTCTTTATAAAACTTTTGGGTCATCAATAAATTGCTTATTTTGTACTTTTCCTTTATATTTACATGTGTAACTTCAAAGTTTTGTTGCCTGTTTTAATATCTTGCTACAGTGTATGATGGATTCTGATCTGCTCTGATACTGTAAGTTGCTTTTATCACGTCTATCTTTAAGTATTTTTGTTGATCTGTTCCTCTTCTGTACTCTTCTAACAATGAAACTTGTCTTAACTGCTTCATAGTTTTCTCTATTCAGTACTTTCATGATGACATTTGATTTCTTTCCTTCCTTTCTCTTACTGCCCCGTGTTTTTGTGATAAGACCATCAGTTATTAATTTAGTTTCACAGTAACAATCTATTTACTTCTGCTATATCACATGAATTTCTGTTAAAAGTCTTGATTACTCTGTTGATTTGTTTTATCAAATTTCTAACACTCTGGGTCTTATTAATTTCCTGTAATCTGTTTCTTTCACTGGTCTTAACATGCCGACCCATCTCTGTTAAATCAAGCAATTCTTCCCTTAGTTCATTTTCTTTTAAACTAAGAGCACAAACTTTGTTCTCCGTTTCCTGCAGCCATTCTACACAAAGTTCCAGAACATCTTGACAGCTGTATCCTGTGTCAGTTGTTCTTTCATATAGTAACTCCCTGGCCTATCACTCCACAACATTGACAGTCTCAGAGTTGCCACAGTTTCCTGCTCTTTCCCTTGCTGTACAACTCCAACAAAACTTTTACACTGGTTTCCTACCAAAGGTATCTTCATGTGGCAAGTGATCATATGCTTCCCATTCCACCTGTTCATCCTTAATTTGGGGACTCGTTATTCACCATTATGATATCCAATATGATGAAGTAGTGAGAGAGTGCCACAGTCCAACACTAGTTCTGTTACACTACTTTTGGGTACAAAAAAGGTTGGGAAGGTTGTTCCACAAGGAGGAAGTAAATGTGCCTCAGTTGTAAATGTGCCTCAGTTGTAAAATTCAGGACTACTGGTTGGCCTAATTTCTTGTATAGAGTTTAAAGTGGAGAATTATCCCCCAGCCCTTAGTCAAATGTCATTACTTATCCCCTTTAATGCTTTATATGCCCATATACATAATGTCTATCTTTCCCTTCAAGTTTATAGGCTGCCATCCTAGAACAGCCAACAACCGCATTGTGCACAAGTTGTTTGGAGAGGGGAGAAATATTCAGTGTGGTTGACACCTGTGCTTCTAGCTGTTTATGAGTCAGGTACTGACAATCTTCACAGTGAATCCAAGGTTTGCTCAGCAACTTCTTGGTGGAAGCAGTTCATTTGCATCAGGTAGTTCACAGCAAATATGGCAAAAGTATCAGATGCACAGGCATACTTCCCCATTCAGTACACTGCCATGGAATTTTTCTCTCACTGATGGACTGCTAAGCTCTCACTGAAGGGGTCTGTCTTGACTGCCACCATGACTACCTTCCTGTCAGCAAGGGGGCTCTTACTCCAATATGGTCTGTCCTTAGAAGGTAGCAGTAGCTGTTCAACTTCCTAGGAATGGGCTCAGCCACATCGGGTTTTCACCAAGCCCTCTTCATGACCAAGTTACTTACATGATCTTGCAGGAGAGGCCACCTAAGATGTACATGTGGCAGTATGAAAGGGATCCATAAAAACTGCCTTACTGGGAGGAGGGGGTCGACAGGCCAAGCACCCCTCTGTCATTAGTTGTAAAATTTCTCTGAATTTTGGGTCATCCAGACGGGACTGCTGGAATCACTCTTCCTCTTGGACGTCCAAATCTGGAGTGAGAGAATCTGCTTAACAGTCTGTGTGCCTCCTTTTGCACATTCTTTTTCTTGGCATATTGAGTGGGCAGTTTTCTAACTGACTGTAAGAGGGGTCAGCCCTAGAGAAGGATGTCTTCTCCCATGGCTGATGCTCATGACCCACATTGATGGGGGAAGATGAAGCTGGTGGTGGGTCTGCTCTGTCTGCATGTCTGAACATAGAGGTTAATCCTTCCAGGACCTGTACAAAGAGGAAGCATCTGTAGGAGCCAACGGGACTGGTACTGAAGCAGACCCTGCTAACAAACAAGGTTGATGTCAAGGGCATGGTATAGAAGAACGCTCTTCCTGAGGTTACTGTCAGACCTGAAACTGGCTTTGGCACCAAGTTGAACACTGAACACAATAAATGGACCCCAATGGGGATCAATAATACAATGACATGGACACTCGACATGTAATCCCTCTTCAAGTTGAGACTGAAGGAACCAAAGGGGTAAAAACAAAGGACTCAAGCCCTCACAAAACCAGTGTAGATTTCACTGGTAGAACAGTCAGCTCCAAAGCTCCCAGTAACAAAACCAGGGCTGAGGAATAAGCTTGAGAAGTTGGTGCTTAGAGGCTTATCTTGTCCTCCTTGAATGTTAGAATATCATTATGCACTCCAGATCATACTGCATGGAGGGGATCCTAATAGATCTTACTATCCCAGTGGCAAGGGTGGAAGATGACCTAGACTCAAGGTACACAAAGAATTCCTCCTCTAAGGAAAAGCTCTTTGCTCTTTTCCTCAAAGAAGAATCCTGCACTACTAGGATTTGAACGTTATGAACTCACACACAGAAGGATTCAAGAGGCAGTCTGTGAAGGGATCTTTGAGGAGGATCTAATCTAGGCCATATAGTCATGGCTGAACTTGGGACTCGATCCAAGGTGTTTTGAGGGAAAGAGACTTAATTTATGACAACTGACTGAACCTCCTATTTTCTTTGTCTTCCAACCAGGGTTTATCCGGTGGCAGAAGCCTTTTAAGAACCAATTTGTTTCTTCTTTCCTTGAATGTTCAATTTCTAAAGGACTTAAAATATCACAAGGCTATTTAAGGCAATCCACTCCCAGGCACATCCCCCAGAGGTCATAGGTGTCCTAGGGTTGGATCCTGTGTGGCCTTGCCCATGCTGAAGACCTTTCAAAAGAAAAGAAATGCAAACAAAATGCAACTACCCACACTAAACATAATCACTGATTCAGAAAATTACAACTGAATTAATTTGAGGTATAATACAGTGATTGGAGAAAGAATACCTAAAGGAGATTTTTAGGCAGAAAACATCAAAGAAAACATAATAAATTAATCTTTAAAGGGCTTCTACTACCAAATAAATGCAGGAAGGAAAACAAGAAGAAAAAGACGGCTGAACAACTATCAGAAATTAAATCAGAGTTAATTAACCAACAGAAAATAGGTCTTCCTGAGCCAAGGTACCTAGGATTGAGACCAGACTCTTAAGCAGTTGTGGAAGTAAACAACTATATAGCTACCTGTCCTGTGCCAAATAGTATGACTAGTAGTCACAGAAGAGCAAAATGCTGATAGAATTATAACACCTGATAAAAAGTGTCAGAATCAACCCTCTCCCCTCGCACAACTTTCGCATTTGTGCTAACCTTAACCCCAAGCCTACACATTAGGCAAATTAACATCCTTTCCCCATCAGTACCACTAAATAAGACACACACCAGTACCCAAGCATACCTATCTCTTTCCCTAGTTTTTACTTTAGCCGGAGCCAGAACCCTCCACACATTGCACATCAGTGTTGTCCATGTTCACTCTTCCTCAATGAATGGGTATTGGATTCAACTCAGCCTACTACACTAGGATCTCAAATCTAAGTATCAAGCTCCTCCCACTAAACATAATGCCCTAGTCAACTAGCTAAACCTCAGATCGAGTTTGTTGCCTTACAATTCCAAAACACAGAGTTATAAGATGGAAAAAAAAAATCAGAGCTGGAGCTCAAACATTGAACAAAAGGATCCACAAGGTCAGTCCAGAAGATGAAAGGAATGGGGCAAGAGAGAGAGGTGTTGAGGAAGAATGAAAATGGACAATACAGATGCATAGTTATGGTGAGTACATAACTTTAATATCTAATGTTTTCCTTTTCATTTGTTCCTGAAGTATGGGACAGTGTCCCCAGCTACATGAATCCTGGGTGACCCTCATGGAAGGTTATTCTGGAGTACTGCCTCCACCACTGCCTCTCCCTTCAATCTTTAAACTGACTAGAACTCCCAAACCACCGTGACTATCTCCAACTAACAACCACTCATAAATTAATATTCTACCCAGAAAAATGCCCTGCTCTATCCAACATCCTCCCCCCTTACATACCCAACCGATCTCTAAGAGCTGAACACCAAAATCTAATCTCCATCCCCAGACCAAAACATCCCGCTGGTCAACATCTTCTATCCTTCTCTCTAGGTAGGAAATGGAACTCTCTCCCTCCTTCTCTTAGAACCATACCTAACTCAGACTACTTCAAAATCCAACTTTTCTTGCACCTATCTTCAAAATGGAAATGTTCTTGCTTTCACCCTACTTAATCCCAAGGTTCCCCTAGACTAAGCCCCTGTACTCCTGCACCTTTATACACTCAAACTCTAGCTATGTTTTTAGCAGGCTCTAACTTCACTGTATGGATGACAATATTGAATAGTTAGTACAAAAAAAAAAAAAAAAAATCGACTAATTTTTAACTTTTGCTCTGTCCTATGAATTCTTGCAGTGTATTGTAAATTTGCATTTTCAATGTTCTTACTGTGTCTACATTCTATTGTAAATATGCATTTTAAAATGTTCTTACTGTGTGTACTTTCTATTGTAAATTTGAATTTGCAGTGTCTTACTTTGTTTTCTTGCTGTTTGTATTATCTTTTGTATTCTTCTTAAACATTGTATTGGTTGTACTGCCTTTGGAGCTTTTCTCCCCGGGCCTCCACTGAAAATGGGTTCTTCTTGGTCCAGTGGACTTCCCCAGTAATCAAACTGAAATAAATAAAGTACTGCAGAACCAAATGCAGCTCTGTTTCTGTATGTTAAATCCAGTTTGTAATGAGCAATAAAGGTGGAACAGGCAGCCATGGATCTAGTAGAATGTGATTTGGGAGGTTTTGGTAGAGAGAGGCCTTGGTGAATATAAATAAAGGAATTTTGCCAGGATAACTTTAGAAATTGGTGACCCCAATCTGTTAAGAGTGAAAGAAGCACAGAGTTGCTCAGACTTTCTGAAATATTTTGTTCTGAGGAGATAAAAACGTAGATGTCTATATACATGTAAAAGATATATAACATGTGCTCTCCGTTATTAGTAAAATTGGGGAAGAAGATAGGCAAATTAATAGATTAATTGATATTTGTTTCAGATGATACCTTAGGCAAAAAGGATGAATTTGTTCATAAGGTGACCCTATCTTTGTGAAAAATAATGTAAGGAAATTTGGAAGACAGAGCCTGGAGTTCAGAAACGTGTCTTACAGATGTAATGGCTAACAAAAAGGCTGTTTTCCAAGACAAAAATTTTAAATCAGACTTGACTTATGGCTCAAAAGGTTGAGGAGTTAACCCTTGCAGTGCTACTGTTAAATCCCAAGGAGGTGTCTGGTCTTTCACTGGAGGTTTAAGAAAGAAGGTGCCTTTAAAAAGGCCTTGCACAACTTTGAAGAAGCTAATGGCGAAGCATGTTCTCCAGAGTGAGAATAAGCTATAGCTGCTGAATGTACTCTGATAGTGGAAAAACTAGCACCTTCTTGAAAAATAGATTTCAACAACTCTAGAACTGCAAGATATAGAGCAGTGAAACGGTCAAATTCCCTCTTAAGAGCCCAAACCGAGAATATTTTCCATTTACTTTTGAAGATTTTCCTCACAGAAGCTTTGTGGGAAGACAGACATATCTGTTGGACTGGAGAGGAAAGCCTGGGCTATCCAGCTATCATTGGAATTGGAGAAACCATGTAGTCAGTTTGAGGTCTGGAATATTGGGGTGCTCCATCCCGGAGAGATGCAAGAGAAGATCTGGACTGGGGTCCAGTATTCATGGAGGATATCTAAGATGAGACCACAGGAAGGGAAACCACACGTGACAAGGCTAAAAGGGAGCAATGAGGATAACTGAACTCTTTAACTGAAGTGCTTTAAGAATTTTGGAATTAGAGGTAACTGTAAAGGAGACCGGAGGGCCAAACATGGACTACAGCATCACTTGGTGACTCCCCTTGAGGAGGGATTAAGGCAAAGAACCTGCTGCACAAACTGTTGAGGGGAGAGGCAAAAAGGTTACAGCAAGGCTGGCCCCAATGACGGAAAATCCTCTTGACCACTTGTAAGTCATCACAAGTGACTTGCTGAGTCTACTAAAATATTGGGACTTCCCTGGTATTCGCTTTGCTACTCAAAAGCTGTTGGAAGAGATCGGACACTGCCACACTCTCACTGACTCTTGACAAAGGGTGTAAGAACAGGTTCCCCCTGTTGTTTTTTTTAAACACCTTTATTTACATTTATATAAAAGCAATTACTGTATTAAGTTCATGTTTAGAAACATTATACCTCATATATATTGCTATATATCATATAACCTAAGCAATATTACATAAATTATTCAATTCCTGTTTTTTTTAAAGAAACATCTTTATTAAACCATCACTTAAAATATAAGCAATCATACATTTATATAAATGAAAACAATCCACACTGTCACAATCCTACTTGCAAGCATTTTAGATTAAAACCATACTGACATACTCCCAGCTGCAAACATTACACATCATTTATAATCTACCCAATCATTTTCAATCAGATATTAGATAACTCAATTAAGTCCTGTCTTCTTGTAAACACCATTCCACCCCTGTATATATTGTTCCCACAATTCCTATTTTTTCCTGTGTGGTTTGTTCTTACCCTTTTCTAAACATTTCAATTCCAGTTGTTTCATCTCTGTTGCTATATTCACTACTTAAATGGAAATAAAACTCTAAACTATTTGTTGATATACCAAATAGCAGGCATGTTGTTGGTTTGCATCACAACTGTCCCTAGAGGAAACACGTCTTAAAAGGCCTGCAATGGTAGTCGGACCACTCTCATCTCTATGACATGATATGCAAATTAGTCTCTTTCGGGGTCCACATGCCTTGGACTGTCTTTCCCAAGAAAAGCTCCCCTCCCCAGTTGGGAGGCATATGTGGTCATATTGGCTACTGGAAGGGACAGAATAAAGGGACAGCCTAGGGGAAACTTTGTCCAACTTAATCCAGCAATGAAGGCGATCCTTGCAGACTCGAGTAAGTTTGACTGGAAAGGATAGAGGATGATGCAGAACTGACCAATGAACAGCCAGGGTCCACTGAAAAATGCGCATATAAAAACAGACCATAGGGATTAAGATTATGGCAGCTGCCATTGACCCTACAGCTTGAAGAACAAGTCTGGCCAGGGAGGAAGGGTGAACAAGGATTCCATGCCCCAGAAACCTGAATATGCCAACACAATGGGTGGCCTAATGGTTAAGGTGTTTGCCTTACAAACACAAGGTGCAGGGTTTGAGTCTCACAAGGGATAACTGGCTAGGCTTAAAATGACTCGCGAGGGCAGTTAGCTTAGTACGAACCTATGACCTATGACACAATGTGAAGGAAGAGAGGCTATCTTACTTACTGTATTCATTTGGGCACCTAAGAACTCCAGGCTCTGAACAGACTGTAGTTGAGATGTGGAAGTGCTGACTGAGATGCCTAGCGATTAACATAGTTGGAGCAAATAGCCCATGGACTGCTCTAGAAGATGCTTGGTTGGGGCAGTGAGGAGCCAGTTGTCTAGATGTGGAAATACTTGGAATCCCAGCAGTCTCAAGTGAGTCTCTACCACTGCCATACACTTGGTAAACACCATGGAGGCTGTGGCGAGACCAAAGGGCAGGGCTCTGAACTGACACTAATTGGCCCTCCACCGAATGCAAAGAAATTGTTGGGATTGTCTGTTCATCTTGATGTAACAGTATGCATCTTGAAGGTTGATTAAGTACATCTAATCATCCTTGTGTAAAAACAGCAGAATGGACTGAACCGTGACAATCTGAAGTGCTGACTTCTTCACAGACTGACTCAGTTTTCTTAGACCCAAAACTAATCTAAGGTTCCCCATCTTCTTTGGTACTAAAAAGAACCCTAAGTTCCAAATCCTTTCTGGTCTGGTGAGACCCCCTTGATGACCTTTTTGTCTAACAGCTTTTGAACTCCTTGAGCTGCAGCTTCCCTCTGACTGACTGGGACATCGGAAAACCTTCTTCTTTTGGTTGGAGTAATCTGGAAAAGGGGTATGAAATAATCTCTGGATATGATTTTTAGCACTCAAGACTCTTTTGTTATTGAAGCCCTGGCATCTGGGTGCAAAGACAAGTGCCCCCGACTGCCTCCAGAGGTAGTCAAGTCAGACAACCCTTCAGAAACGCTGAAAGGGTTCAGCTGAAAAAGAATCCTGGAAAACCTGATTTTGTGGGCCTCCTCTGCTGCCAGGATGGCATCTTCCATTTGAACTCCCCCCTCTGCCTCTGGAGGAGTTATTATATTTATTTATTTGGAATTTGTTTACTGGGAAAGTCCAACTGGGTCATGAGGTACCCATTTTCAGCGGAGGCCCAGAGAGAAAAGCTCCAGATTCATATGGTTAACAGAATGAAAAACTAGACAGACATAATAAAATCACAACATTCAAGCACAAATATGAAAACACATTAGCTTTCAAAAATGAGAACTTAACAGCCACAATAATGTTATAACAATCAAGCACAAAATTCGAAAAAACTACACATTAGTTTGTCAGAATAAAAACTCAGCAGACATAAAGTCATAGTGTTCAAGCATAAATTACATAGAAAGCCTGATAATAGGAAGATGCATCTTTACTTACATAACAGATGATTATCATAATTATTAACTTTCTAGAGGTCATGGAATATAGTAAAAGATTATACTGGTGAGGGCATAGGATAGTACGAGTAGAGAAGAGTAGGGTGTGATAGAGGGGATAGAAGGAAAAGATGTGGAAAAGGTATGAGTGCAACCTCAGGGGAATATGTGTAGAGGAAGGGAGGGCAGGCTAAGTCAGTAGTGGGGATACAGAGAGTAGAGGTAGAAAAAGGTATAAGAATACCTCAAGTCTGGGTTCATACAGGAGCAAATCCAAGCTTTGTTGAAGAATTCTTTTATAGAGGCTTTGAAAGAGTACAGGTTAGTAGCAGTTTTGATAATCAAAGGAAGGAAGTTCTATAGTTTTGTCACAGAGCTGGAGTAAAGGCTTAGGCCTGGGGTTTTGTTAGGTTTACAAACTGTGAAGAGATGTTTGTCTTCAGATATGAGATGTTTATTTGGGATATAAAAGTTGATTAACGAGCTAACAGCAGGACAGGCTAGTGGGTTGTGGACAATTTTGTAAACTGTAGTAAGCTGTACGTACTGGAGGTGGAGGGGGAGTTCAAGCCATCTTGGGGAATGCAGGGCTTTATAGTGATGAGTTAAGAGGGGTTGCATTTATGACAAATTTGGGAATTTTGTTATAGCAGCTTTCTATTTTTTTTTCCTTAGCGAGGTCTGTAAATTAGAACTGGGACCCCATATAACAGTGATGGCAAGAGGTAAATTTTGGCCAAGGTAATTATGGTAGCTGCTGTGAGGAAGTTTTCATTCTTGTATAGCATGCCTAGTTTTTGGTGTTTTTCTTTATACTGTTTTGTATGTGTAGGCCAAACTTGAAAGTATAGTCAATTGCGACACCTAGTAGTTCGGTATGCGGAAGCAATTCAATTTCAGTATTGTTGGCTGAAAAGATCTTGAAGTTTGTTTTGTTGGAACAATGGGGTTTGTGGGTGAAGAGAAGGAGCTTTGTTTTTTAGAGGGTTCAATAGCATTGGAGAGCCATGTTTCTATGGAACAGAAAGCTTGTTGTGTTATTTGTTGTAGATGAGCTAATGTGTCCAATACTCAGATGATAGTGGATTCATTTGTATATTGGATAACAGTGCCTTCACAAGATGATGTACATGAGTTATTGATGAAGACATTAAATAGTAATGGGCCAAGGATGGATCCTTGAGATACACCTGTGGGGGTGATGTGACATGGGGCGATGGAGCCTGCCATTTTACTGCTTGCTGCCTGTCAGCTAGGTAGCTAGAAAACTACTGAAGTGAAGAGGGCAGATGAATGCTGGAGAGTTCTTTAAGGAGTTTGGGGAGAGAGAACATGTCAAATACTTTTGACAAATCTAGAAATACTGCAGATAATAGTTTGCCAGTGTCATGACCTTGGCTGGCAGAGTCCTTGAAAGAAAATAAGGCTGCTGGGGTACTGTGTGGAGGTCTAATGCCATGGTGAGTGTGGGAAAGTAGGTTGTTATATGTAAGATGGTGGAGAAGTTGTAGGTGCACACATTTTTCTAGAATATTACAGAGGAGGCACAAGATTGCAATAGCATGAAATGTTTGTGATGTCAGTGGAGTTGTCCTTATGTAAAGGGATAATGTGTGATTTTTTCTATAGGTTAGGGCCATATGATTCAGCTATGGATCTATTAATTAAAATGCTAATAGGGAATGCTACTGCCTAGGCAGCAAGCTTTACACATTCTAGTGGGAGGTTGCCTGTTGAGGTTAAGCAAGGTTTCAGTTTTTGTAGTAGGTTTTTTTTTTTTTTTTTTTTTAATGAGATAAAGGGATGAGCTGAAAAGTCTGCTGGGGATGGTTTGGTTTTTTGGTTATGAGTGAGGGGTTGGTGTGTGTGTGTGTGTGTAATGTGTGGGGTGTGTCAAGGTTAGTATTGGGGGTAATATAAGTAGCGAGTTGGGGGATGAATTTGTTTTACTTTTAAGTTTGATATGGACTCTATAAAGCATGTGTTGAATTTGGCGGCTGTTTGAAGAGATGGTATATTGGGTCTATATCACTTAGTTGAAGTCTCATAACTTCGAACACATAATGTTTGAACCATTATGTTCGAAGTTACAAAACTTCGACTGGATAAAAAAAACAAAACAAAAGAAAACAAAATAAACTGTTTTAAGCAGGGGGCAAGCCCCCCTGCATCCCCCGCTACTTAAATATACCAACCCCGAGATTGTACCCCATTGAACAAAATGTAAACCTCCACTTATGGAGATTTCCATTCAAATGCTCGAACTTTTACAAATTCGAACTTATGGTCTCAACCATATGAGGCTCGAACTTGTAAATGTTCGACTACGTGATAGGAACCCAGTATATTGGGGTATGGACTGAGATTATTTTTATTTCCTAGGTTGAGTAGTGACATTAAAGAATATCAGAATTTCTTAGGGTTGTTTTTGTGGTTATCCTGAATGCAGGAATAGTCTGATTTTTTTGTACTGCAATATTTGTCTTTTTGTTTGATTGTGGAGTTGTCTTTACAACTGAAGATTTATGCTGCTTTTATTCTTTAGCCAGGCAGTCCATGCTTTGTCCTTGCCTTTCATTAGAATTCTATATAATTTGGTGAGCCATGGGGGCATGGTTATTTTTTATTATTTTGTTCGCTGAGGGGCTAGGGAATTAAGAATGCTTAGGAAGGTGCTGCTGAAAAGTTCAACTGCATCATTAAGGGGAAGTCTTTTTACGGTGGATCAGACTACAACTTTTAGAGATTCATTAAATACCGCTTTGTTGAATTTTTGTAGGTTGCGTATAGTTTTGAACTTGTGTTGCTTTGTGAGTTGAGTGATAGTCCTGTGAGTATAGGCTGGTAGGTGGTCACGTAAGTAGTCAGGAAGTGTGCCTGAGGATGTATAGTTAGAAGGATTTGGGACTAGTATCCAGTCCAAGGTGCAGTGATGGATGTTATTTTTGCTGATCTGGTAGGAGTATTTACTTATAGTTGAGTAAAACCACAGAATTTTACACTGTTTGTTGGGTGTGAGGTTAGTGTCTGCCAGTCAATGTTAACATCCCGAGAATAATGGTTTCATTCAGTATTGTTTCAGATATCCAGGCTAGAATATTTTCTACAATGGGAATGTTTTGCCAAGGAGGAATGTATAAGACAACTATACAGATGTTCTTAGATGAGTTAAGCTTTAGAAATGTTATAAGGATTTTGGCTGTGCAGAATTTTGGTATAGTATGAGTATGGGGAAACTATCAAGTTGTTAGGGAAAATTAGGGCTATTACACCACCTTTTCTATGTGCTCTGTCTACTCTGGTAATGCAGTAACTAGGGGGAAGAATTTCAGTATCTTTTATTTCTGATTTTAGCCAAGTCAGTGTAATGGCATGGATGTCTGGGTTAGTGTGTATTAACAGGCATTAAAGATATTAAGAGTGATAAGTTTTAGTTTTTTGTCTGAGTAAGAATGGGACCTGGGTTGGGGTGAATGTCCCTGCACAAGTTTACAAATATAACACACTACAAAAGTGTTTACACTGTTTTACACAATCTTAGAACACACTGAAATTTAAACAACACATGACACATACCTTCTCTATTTAGGAAGACAGTGATTGAGTGTAAGAAGAGAAAACACTGAGAAGATATTTAGCAATACATTCTACTAAAGACACAAACCCATCCTCAAATCAATTTATAACTGAGAACAATCACTTTATAACCAAAGAAAGCAATTAACAAAGAGATGCAAGTAAAACAGTCTTTCTGTCATTTCCTGAGAATAAATACCTGGCCAAGCAAGGCAGTGGCCAACTTAGTAAGGGATCCTACTATTTCACAGAGCAGGCATCTGTTTAACTGATTAAAGTTAATACGCAGCAAGATTCTTCATGATAAATATGCTTACATGAAACAACAAAAGTCTCAGTAAACTTGTAGGTGTAGGGCTTTGTGATAGAGCTCCTGCAATATCAGTGGTCAGATATAGTAACCACAGGCTCTGTTCTATGAAGGTACCTAGTGAATCCTGGAAAGAATCCTGGGAATTAAGGAACCACATTTTCTTCCCTCTTCTTTGATTCCTGGAAAAGAATCACTGAGGGATAGAAAAGCATATCACTATGGCAGATAGGGTCTTCCCATCCTGTTCACTCTGGGAAAGTGTTTCCTTTAAAGCAGGGGCAAACAAAGATGTTCCATCAAAAGGAGCACTGATTAAAGAAGATTTGAAAGGCTCCGCAAAGTTGCATAAACACATCCTGGCATGACCTAATGGCTATGCCTGAACCAGAAGTCCATGAGGAACCCTCCACAGAATGACATATTAACCTCATGGAGACCAGCTGTGAAGAGGACCTCTTGTAGTCCTCCACGGACGTGAACTCAGAGAGCGATCTGAAGATTTCTTTAGTCAAATTCCACTGTAGTCTTGTGAAGTGAGCTAAGTGATTTAGGGACCTCAAGGCTAAGGTCATTGAAGCAAAAAGCACTTTCCAAACCTGTCCAATGCTTCAGATTCTCTGTTAGGGGATGGACTGAGGAGCTCTGCTCCATTAGCTCCTTCTTAGTGGCTGCCATCACAACCACAGCATTGACAGGGACTCTTTTGTTCCAATATAATCTGTCAGCGGTGTCAAAAATTTATCTTGGAAATGGACTCTACAGTATCTGGTTCCTTCCATGCCTGGCAAAATATTAAACCAATAATCTCTTTTGCTAGGGGAGTCACCAAACATAGATGGTCCGGACCCAAAAGCTTCCAGAAAAACCAACCCCTCTGGGAGGATTATCTAAGGACCAGCCACCTTTTTATTTAAGAATATCTCAGATGTCTCCAAAGAAGATGTCATCTGGTGGAGATCTGGGGAACCCTTCACTGTCACTGAAGTCAGTATCTTCAGTGAGAGATTCCATAGAGAAAACTGTGCATCTCCTTTTGTGTGTTCCCTTTTGGGGAACCTCCTCAGTGGGATGGTCTGGAGAGGTATCCAGAGACACCGGGAGTTCCTCATTGGAGACTGTCTGGATGCTAGATGGCACAGCTATCTCTGTGGAGTAGGACTGAAAGGATCAGTACTCAGACCTGAAGGGGGAATGGATGTAGGATTCAAGAGAGAGATCAGTCAAATCTCTTGGTCGAGAGAAAACTGTCTCCACAACTCTGAAGGCAGAAGGGAGAAGGTGTGGCTGGCCACACCAGAGTCTAAACCTCTGAAGCTACCAAGCCTCGACCCTGCCTGGATCTGTGCCTCCAAGAGGGAGTTGGACCCAAACTGTCCAATGCCAAAACTCCAAAAGGCAAGGACAGCTCTGACAATGTCATAGTAGAACCTAGCCCCCTGGAACTGGCACCAACAATTTGGCTCAGAGACTCATCCCAATCTAAAGGAATTGGAGCAGAACCAATCAGGGAAGCCATCGGAGTTGATGACATAGTCGTCTGTGGATCTGAAGAAGGCACCCTTGAGGCTCCGGGATCCAAGGGCTCCGAAACCATGGGACAGATCAGAGAAGGAGAGATCACTATGTGAGAAGTGGAAGGGGGGCTCATGGATCTGATGGGAGATGGTGCGAAGAAACTCCAAATGGAATCTGAGCTTTGAGGAACTTCTGGAGGACCTAATATAAGAGGTAGTGGATTGGGGCTTAGATTCTCTAAGCAAAGCCCTCTTGAGAAAAAGGGGAATGGCTGAGGAGAGACAGGTTCTACTGTGAACCTGGAGGAGCAGTTTCAAGGAGACTTAGCTTGAAGAAGAGTTAGATCCGAGGATGTGGGCTCTGACTGCTTCCTCTTAGGATCCAAAGAAGCTGGAGTCATTGTTTTTTGAATCTTCTGCGGATACTCTTAAGAAGAGTTAGCAGTCTTTGGACAGTGGATGGGTGAATACTTACGAGAGTCCTTCACATCCAAAGAGTTTTGTAGGTTTGCTGAGGGTTTGCGCCCCTGAAGAAGAAGGTGGCAGCATCCCTTTAAGAACCAGCTTATTGCTTCTATCACCAAGCACCCTGGAATTAAAAACAACAAAAAATGGGCAGTCAGCGCTGAGGTGTGACGCTCCAAGACAGTAAACACACTCCCTGTGGGCAGTGGAGTTAGGGATCCCATATCCACAGGAAGTGCACTTTTTAAAGTCTGTCGGTTTGTTGGCCTTTGCCGAAGATAGAACAATGGCCGATATGGAGATCTGAATGGCAGAAAGGAGAAAAAGAAAAAAGGAAAGATCTTTTTGAAGGAATTTTATTTTTGTTACTACCAGCAATGGTAAGACAGAAAACCCTCTAGAAGGCAGAAAATTAGTGGGAAGTACAGACAAGTACCAACTATGGTACAAAAAATACTACTAAAAGGTAGAGGAAGAAAAAGAGAAAAGCTATTAGTAAAGGTACCTGAAGAAATAACAATTAGGAGAGGGAGGTGGGTGATTTTAAAGATGGATGAATAAGTTTAAAAGAAAAAAAACTACTTACAAAAAGTAGAAAAATACCCAAGAGAGTTCTCAGAGCAGGACTGATGTCTGTAGAGTTATGGCAGTAAACAAGATCTGGGGTATAGCTAGTCAACTGAGTCATTATGGGTAGAGGGACAAGCTTGTGACTGGGATCTGAGAGTCTAGTGCATGTGGCCAATCACTGAGGAAAGAATTGAAAGGAAATTAGATCGATAGTTTCTGCATTACTGCTCTGCAGCTTTCAGCATTTCCCACTTCCTTTATCAATCGTCCCAATACAAAACTCTTTCTATTTACCTTTGCAGATTTTTCCAAGTGGAAGGCTTCTGTGAAGCAGTTAAGATTTCAACTACTTGAACACACAGACAGGAATCACTGGCCATCACAAGAAATGGAGAAACTATGAGGTTAGCTTGAGGGATATGGTGTCTGGATTACACAAGGCAGATGAGTGAGACAGATGATTTAGCTTGGGATCCAGGACCCGTGGTGATCATAGAAGGTGAGGCCATAGGTAACAGAACTAAATTTGTTGTACCCAGAAGGTTGCAATGACATTTACAGATGCCTTGTACATGAACATTTTTGTAAAAACTCTGTTATTAATGGAATAGGAGGGAAGAAATACTGGAAACCAGGTGGCTTTGTATGAACCAGTGTCCCTCGGTGACCATCCCTGCTAAATGAGACTAAGTAGCTACTGCATTTGGAAGTAGTGTGAGATGCAAACAGGTCAGAGTAAAACTGGCTCCAGAGACTGAAAATTTCTACAACTGTTCTGCAGCGGGACTACTCATGAGGCATGGGAATGCATCGACTCAAGTTGTCTGCTGGAATACTAGTTTGAGTTGGTATGTGTATTATTACTAAAAAGTGTTGTGAAAACATTGCCACATTCTCATGGCCTCTCTACATAGAGGGTAAGAACAGGTTCTCCTTGCATGTTGATGGAAATCACACCCTACTGAAGTAAGTCTGGAAATGCCTACAACAGTACGAAGGCCATCCTCATCTCTAGAGTACTAATGTGAAGACAGACTTCCAGAGTGGACCACATTCCTTGAACCATCATCCCCCTGCAATGCTCTCACCTCCCACCCCAATGGGGAGGTGCCCACGGTACTATAGTTTAAAAAAACGTAAGTACAACATTGTGTCCTTGATAAACCGGGGGGGTTCATCCACCATGAAATGTGATGAGAACATGGGATAAAAAATTTGATTAGATGTTGAAGTGTGTGGGTTGAGAGTGACCACTGGACTGAAACCACCTTTGAAGAACTCAAAAGAATTTTACATGAAGAACCAATGTTATTGATGGCACCACAGAGCCCAGCAGATGAAGAATCGGATAATCTAGTGGAATGCAATAATTGAGAACTTGCTCTGCTTGTAAGTGAAGGGAAGTCAACCTTAACAGTGGAAGCCTTGCAAATTTGAAATATTGTCGCTAAATGCTAACCTGCAAATTCCAGAGACTGGCCAGGATGCAGACTTCACATCTTACAAGTTTATGGAGATGTGCAATAGCTGACACAAAAGAAGTAAAAAGTATCTTTCTAAACGAAAATTGCAATATCTCTGCTGTTTTGAGACTGAGGAGCTACTTGAGGTAATCATTTCTAACCTCCTGTTTAAATTAAAAATAAAATTAAATTAACATCGACTTACAGTCTACTACTTTTAGTGAGAGGGTGACTTAGTCTGTGTTATAACTATACTGGCCCCTTTTAGGTTTCCTATTTAGACTGTCAACCTTTTTATAGGTTGTTTAGGGATATAAATTGTACAGTGTATAAAATTGTTAATAACGTTTTGGTTATTGAACAAGAGGTTTCCACTCATCCATTTGATACACATAAGACGTGGATGACAGGATGTATATATTTTATTATAAATATACACAAAATATTAAATATTTTGTGTGTTACATTTTTTACATATATATCATACATAGGCTTCATTTTATTTTTTTAGTGTTGACTTTGTTGTGGAAGCTTATCTAAATAAACATTTAAATATATATTTTAATGGAGTTGATTTTAGGTTATGTAGTATGTGTTAGGTAGGTTTAGGTGTGCGATATTTGATATGTAAATCGCACTTTAAATCAAGTTGTTATGTTATGACATCACTTCCCTTTGTCTTTTTAAACAATGTATGTACGTTGTATCACTTTGTTCAATTATTTTATCTCTGATGAAGCTACTGCAGAGTCAGTGGCGAAAACGCTAAAATAATAAACTGCGTTCAGCAAAGTTTTACGTTCTGTTTTTCCAGCTGGTGCAAGGTTTTCTGTGGCTTTGTTTTCGTTCTATTGGTTTTGTTTCTCGTGCCTTCAACTGTTGTGCTAATAAAACCACAAACAGACTTGGCATAACCAGCACTAAACTTCTCTACCCTGAATAACTATGCAGCACAAGAAATCTGGAAAAAGCCAAAATTTACTGTGGGGACAAAGGTACAATTTCATAGCAACATCCTACAATAAGCTCTATTCTGCCTCTCTACTTCTGTGTTCATACTGCCACTCCTTCCATTAAACCCAGGAAAAACAGATGCTACAGTGCCCCCCTCCCCAAACCAAACCTAGATCACTGGTGTCACAGTTGGGGTTAAAACCCCTGCACTGGTAAAATGATGTGGCATTACAAGTTCAGTACAAGTCTGTTTGCACTGATTAGGCACAACACACAAACTAATGGTATCCCATTAATATTTATCAGAAAGTTATTCACAGGTTAAGCATGGCATGTTTTGCTTGGAAATTTATAATGTGCTGTTGGGGAGGGGACAGTTCTTAGATTTTCTGAACAATAGGAAAGACACAGGATCAAAATTACTAATCAAAATATTGTTAGCACTCCTGCTTCCATCAGTGAAGTCAGCATCTGACTGCATGACATACAAGTGCAACAGTGCAGTGTTTCTTTAACCTTACCAGCATTTCCATTTTGAGCACACATCTGACATACTTTTCAGACAACTTTCCTTTTGAACTTATATCCATTTTACTTGATTAACTAGTTGGAACTGCCTGCTATTATGCCAGCCTCCCCCAGTAATTTGCTCAAGCTCACACAGTAGACAAATGAGAGCTGAAAGAATCAAATCCTGTACCATACGAAATAGAGTTCACAACCTTCACCTATGCACCAACTGCCATACAAAACAACTTAACCATTATACAAGCCTAACAAGTTTACATACATACTTAGAAAAACTTATTTAAAAACTTTACCCCTGCTGCATGCTGTAACATTAAAGGCTGTTATCTCTATAAAGATTTTCAAAAACCCGCGGTGGTGGTGCTGCGGTAGCGTTGTCTCCTCACAGTAAGACTCTGTCCGGTTCGATTCTTAGCTAGAGTGTCTTCTGCGTGGAGATATGCGTGAATGGGCGTACCTTCGTTGAAGGTTGTGTGTCAGGCCTGGCAAGCCGGTAAGTAAAAATCAACTGCCAATTATTAGCGGACCGGAGTTCCGCTGTGGCGACCCCTAACCGGGAAAAGCCGAAAGACAAACAAATCTCTATAAAGATTTTCACACTGGCTGATAATGCAGGGATTTACTCTTTGTGAAAAACTCGATTTATGAAAAAGGCCAGTAATGCACTCCACTAAGACGTAATGCACCATGTACTGTGCTCATGCCTCCCGCCTGTAGGGCACCAAGTGTAAAATGGTAACTGTAGGGCAGACAGCAGATATTGCCAGCACGCATTGCAAAATACTGAATGTAGTGAGCACTCAACCACCACCTGCAGATCAGAAACCACAGTGCAGTAGATATTCCCACCGATATCTGTAAAGAAAGGTAAAATAGAGAGGAACTGGCCAAGTCAGCATGCATTCATAATTCTCATATGGAGGGCAGTGCCTGAGTCAGCATGCATCCTTAATGTTCACTGGGCTATGCAAATCTACCAGACAGGAAGAACTAAATATTAAATGCTACTGTCACTAGCAAAATGCACACTGTAGGGAAGGACATGTAATGTACAGCCCAACTGAGGCTTGACTGCAATGTGTAGTTACCTACAATCAGCAAAGTGTACTGCAGTAGGTAGCATTTACAGATACCTTTAGCATTCACTAGCTAAATCAAAATTAGCATTAATGGTTCTATACATCTAAAACTATGCATAAAAAGACAATCAGCCACACAACAGAAATCTGCCAATCATGACCAGTAGGTGTATGCATGTGTGTGTAAGTCAGTCAGTAGATAAATAATATGCAATAACAGCAAAGATTCACCAGCTCCTGGCATAACACATTTTTGTAATACACAAAAGACAGAGTACAATATACTGCCACCTGGAAACTAATACATGGCAAGTACAAAACAGCACAACAATGGTGTGCCACAAAGCCATGTAGGAATGTATAATGCAGCACAGTTACGGACAACCATCAGAGATATTAGCTGCAGATTGCTGATATCTGCATACCTGTCAGTTGCACACTACCACAACAAGTATAATTTTATAAAATTGCTAATGCATTAACACCTCATTTGAAAAAAATAATTCAAGCCAAATAAGCTGTCAGGGTGCCCAGGTGCAGGAAGAGATAAAAAGAGACCAAGAACATAAAAAACAACATGCATGCTCCAAAAACTCCCTCACAGAGGGGAATGCATTCCATTGATTGTGGTTTATATCTAAGTAATTTTTGCAAGAAAAGCAACAGGCAGAAAAATAAATTATACATAGGAATGTTTCAGCCCCAAATATAACACTGCAGAGAAAGTTTTCAGTTTTACTTTTGGCCTCACATTGTTCCATTATTGACAAAAAATTTCCATATGACAAACAGCAAAACCGATAGGACAACACGCAGCATAATCACTTCGGCCATTGTGTTTACAAGCTAGAAAGTAGCCATCAAGAAGAGCAAAATCTTACCAGCTACCCACCCTAAATTAATTTACTGCAGCAAAGGGTGCGGTGAAGAGCAATATTACACACAACTCCCCACCCAAGGAGCTCCATCTAATGCAAGGTAAGCAGTAAGCACAAATGACATTTACCTGACATTTAAGTCAGTGGCATATAAAGCACTATATCAGAACAGCTGTTAGAATGAGGGGACTAATGCAAGCTCAGACTTTAGCTTAAACTACCATCGAGTCTGCCACACCACTTTCGAGACAACTCTTTCCAGCCACGCAAAATATAGCCTACCGATGGCTCGGACCGGAATCCATTGTCTCCGTTCTCCCCAACTTGTTTGATTTCTTGAAAAGTTCAGCTCAGACCCGATGGACCCAGAAGCAATCAAATGAGCATAGTAAAGTAATTTTCTATCTCGTGCCAGCCCTAGTGCACTTCCTTCGAGGCACAATGCGCATGCTCGATGGAACGTAAATTCAGAGACTTCCAACTGAAATCAAATTGGGGAGAGCACAGTGTACTTTCCAATAAAGACAACAATGTTGTGTTAGCATTAGTATCCAGAGCCAGAACTTATTTAAATGTACATATGTATCAACCGTTAGACACAGACTCTGAAAAGTGACTGATATATGTCGTCTTTCTCTTTTTTTCTCAGCTTTGATCTCTCTGTGGTTTTGGGAAATCTGGGAATGTAGTTCGGGTGTTTCAGGTGCAAGTAGGGGCAAATACATTTGCTAAAAATAAGTTAAGTGTCTATAGCTGCATGCACATTAGACAGAAAGTATCACTGTTTTCATTTAAATTTTCATTATCTGGTAACATGAACAACTTATCAGGAAGTAGCAATGACCTTTTCACATGCCCAGACTGAAATATTTCTTAAAATACTAATTTAGAGTTACAAATCATACCATCAAACGATCGGGGAAAATGTTTTTCTTGTGCTGCAGAATAAAGAATTGTTATACAATACCATAGTTTCTGCATTACTGCACGCAGGACTGTCCAATGGGGGGAAAAAAAAGGACTGTTAGTAACAGGCAGCGGTACGGTACCTGTTTGCAGAAAACATTTTACACTAAACTACTACTTACATGTCTAGAGAAAAAATGTAACAGTTTACAATCAATCCCAAATTATCTAAATCTATACGATTGCAAGTTCACTTGACATTAGTCACGGTATGCATTACTTAAAAGTTCTAACAGGATTACAGCAATTAATGTTGGAGAAATCCTGAACGTTCGATAAAAAAAAACAAGTTACAGAAGAGAATTCATCATGTGAGTAACTGAACAAGATAAAGCAGAGGGTTAAAATGGGTGAGAGCTACCTCCCTTACAAGCTGTGTTTTCCATAATATTTTTAGTGTACCTGTGTGTTAACTGTGTTTGCATACCGATAGCCCTTTTTCATTATAGTACATAGTTGCTGCTGTTTGAGTCGAGCCGGGGAAGAAAGCTGGTCTGCATAAGCTGACGTCATTGCGCATGCCCTGCAAAAAAGAAATTCGGAAATTAAAGGGGCCACGCAGAAATTAGTGGCAGCCCAAAATTTTGCCCCCAAAACTGCTATTTACCGAGTAATTCGGTACGGTTGAGAGGTCCGGTGTGTATATATATATATATATATATATATATATATATATATATATATATATATATATATATATATACACACACACACACACACACACATATATATATATATATATATATCTATATATGTGTGTGTGTGTGTGTCTGTGTGTGATATATATATATATATCTAGCCTTCCAAATAAGCAACAAAACCTACAAGAATTAGGATTTTTGCCTGGAAATGTTTACATGGATATTTTTATACCCAAGGTAGAATCCAGAGAATTTTTCCTCTTGTAGACCGTGAATGTTGGAGATGTGATGGGGAAGACTCAGATAACTGGGAACATATTTTTCTAGGAGTCTAATGAGTTGGCAAACTTTAAAGATTCCCTGCAGACTACTATGTCGGAGATACTGGATGAGCAGACTGGTGTAACTAAGGAAATTATTTTTCTGAGCTATGATACAGAATCAGAATTGCACAAACACAGTAAAGCAATGCTGAATCTAATTACGGTGGCTGTCAAAAAAGCTATTACAAGAAAATGGAAATCAAAGTCTAAACCAACTATACTACAAGTAGTGAATATAGTAACAGACATGAAACAAGTAGTATAGTAACAGAGCTAAAACAACTGGAATTGGGATATTTAAAAAAGGGTAGGAGCACATTACACAGAAAAAGGGGGAATTGTGGGAACAATACATAAAGGGGAAGAATAAGGTTTAAAAGAAGGCAGGACTTGAATGAGCTATATAATATCTGACTGACAATGACTGGTTAGATTATAAGTGATGTATAATGTCTGCAACCAGGATTATGGTTTGTGATGTAAAATGCTTGCAGATGGGATTATGTCAATATGGTTTGCTTTCATTTATATAAATGCATGATTGCCCATGTCATAACTGATAATTTAATAAAGATGTTTCTTGTTAAAAAAAAAAAAAAAAAGAAAAGAAAAGCAATAGGCAAAGTGAGGTATTCAGACAAAAAACTAAGAGAGTATAATGTAATATCTGCTGACTGTATGAAGCACTGGATATGAAAAAAGCACTCAGAAATTCCTTGGGGTCTGGTGGGACCTCCTGGATGATTCATTTTCCTATTAGTTTGGAGACATCTTGAGTTTGAACTCTTCTTTTTTGGGGTGGAATGTTAGGGAGAGTTTTGTAAGACTGATTCTGTTTGCACAGAGATGGAATTATGTAGCCCCCTGGATATGATTCTCTTCACCCAAGAATCCTGAGCGATGTCCATCCAGTTTTGAAGCTGAAGAGACAAGCTTCTCCCGAATGCATCGAGAGAGGAGCAGTCAGGTAAATTTTCAGGAACAATGAAAAGGTTTACCAGACAAGGGATATCTAAGCTTATAAATATGTGTCTCCCTTCAGCTCCAGGGGTGGCATCCATTGGCTTTGCCACCTCTGCCACAGAAAGTTGTCTGAAAGGATGTCAAAGGCAAAATGCTGTAAATTTTTGAACCAGAGATATTTACCTCCCTTTTAATTCTTATAAAATGACTGCTGCATGTTGAATTTCAGTGGAAGAAAGTATTTTGTTCTATAGCTCACTCTTTGACAATTTATCTTTAACATCTGGGCCAAAGTGAGAAGGCTCCATCATAGAAAGCATTCAGAAATGAAGCCTTAAAGTTGTCTGCAAAATCACAAAGTCTCAGCCAAGTATGACAGAGTATAGTAATGTCAGTACCTACTTCTCTGAGTGCACATCGTCTGCTTTAGATTAAGGCTCATGGTGACATTAGTAATAAACAACACAGTAGCCATTTGAGATCCCATTATCTTTCTAGTATCTGCAGTTGGAGGCTTCCTGAGACTGTTCAGTGTTTCATTGCTAGTTCCCTCTGGAACCTAGTAATGCACAAAATGACCCTGAAGCGTAGACATGCTTCCTGAAAATATCCACCACACAGCACTCCCTGTTAGGTGGATGGACCAAAAAATCTACTCTTAACAGTTCCTTTTTTGTGTCTGCCATAATCACAACTGAATCCACAAGAGGCCCTTTACTCTAATGTGGATGACCCTTGGGAAGGTGAGTACCTTATCTTGTTTGCAAGGGATCGGTTTCACCACACTGACATCCTGCCAAACACTCTGCAAGACCATGTCAATGAGGCATTCCACAGGAGGGACCACTAAGAAAGTAGAAGTGTCAGTTCGGAAACCTTGGCTTCGAAATAACTGGATTTGAGACTGAAACTGATAAAGGAGCAAAAGTAAGAGAGCAGGTAGACAAGCCCTCAGAGAAGAGGAAAGGGGAATGACTTCCATTATCTATCTGAGCCATCATGAAGGTTATCTTCCTTAGTTAAGGTAGACAAGCCCTCAGAGAAGAGGAAAGGGGAATGACTTCCATTATCTATCTGAGCCATCATGAAGGTTATCTTCCTTAGTCAATCTGTATCAACTAGACTCCTAGAAACTCTGAAGAACTTAACAGAATATGCAAAAGGAGGTATGGAACTCACTAATTTGGAAAATTCCCTTTCCAAAGAACATGAGCCAGGCAAGGACAGTCTTTACCCTGAGTGATCAGAAATGATAATGGAAGGTAGAATTTGAAGCTGGGGCTGAGGAGGATCAGATGTGAAGAAGGTGAAAGCCCAGGGGGCTTTATCCAAGTATTCAGACCTTGGGTGGACAAGACTGGAGACTCTCCAGATCTTTTTCTCTGTCACTGCTCTCAGTCTCTGTCCTTTTCTTTTTGTTTTTCTTTATTTCTTTTTCTCTATTTATGTAGGCTTTGGAACCAATTTCTCAGCACCTTTGTGCTGCTGAGTTGTCAAAGTTGCAGAGAACAGGATCCGAATGAATCTCCTGCTAAGCTGGGTAGAAATCCTCACACAATTAGCTTGTTGTTCTTGTCAAGTGCAGCCTGCTGGCCAAAAGAAAAGCTGAGCTGTTCAAATCCAAAGGTAAATGACACAGTGGGAATGTGGAGGAAATTTGTGGCACGTTTTAAAGCCTGAAGCCTTATCCATTACAGCAACCCAAATGGAGGACATATGTAACCAAATAAAATAATCAGGTCTGGGTAGGCCCCGGTACAGAGACAGAGAAAAAGTACAGTTTTGTACCTACCATAAATGTAGATGTTCGAAGATCCACATTGCTGCAGTCCTTACACTTGGGTAGTCCGCTGTCCTCGGTCGGCCCGAATATCAAAGTATTAGGCTGACGTCGGTCAAGGCGCTTAAGACTGACATCAGGACGTCAGGGTACAAATGCGCATGACCGACGTCATATCCTCAGTCTTTTCTTGCCCCAGATGTCAGAAGACCCTAAAAAGACAGGTCAAAACCAAAAGAAAGCAAAAAACAACCAACCACCCTTGCACTAATCATATGTACAATATATACAATATCCACAATATTCACAACCCAAACCACACAACCTCTAACTACAGAGGGGAAGGAGGGAGGGTAAATTGGACTGCAGCAATGTGGATCTTCGAACATCTACATTTATGGTAGGTACAAAACTCTACTATGTTCTTCATCTCACATTGCTGCAGTCCTTATACTTGGGTAGAATCCCAAAGCAGAGGTAAGGGAGGATGGCAAAACTATAAAGCAGTAGGAGCTGCCAAAATGCCCTGTAAAATTGCAGTGGCAAAACCAGCCCTAGATTTAGAGTAAAGTGGAAGGTGGTAATGCTTAGAGAAAGTATGCACTGAACTCCAAGTAGCTGCCTCTAAAATATCTTTAGTTGCCACCCCCCTTAAAAAAGCTGTAGAAGTGGCAGTAGCCCTAGTGGAATGAGGCCTAATCCCAGCTGGAATCTCCTTACCATGATGGGAATAACAGAAAGCAATACAAAACCCAATCCACTTAGAAATAGTTTGTTTTGACACAGGCTTGCCCTGAGAACCCAAAGCAAATGAAACAAATAACTGCTGAGACTGCCTGAACCTTTTAGTTCTGCTCAAATAATATCGCAACTGCCTGTGTATATCCAAAGTGTGCAAAATCTTTTCCCCTTTATTTTGGGGGTTTGCATAAAAAGTAGGCAAATGAATAGTTTGGTTTAAAGCCACACTAGAAACCACTTTAGGCATAAAGGAAGGATTAGTACGAAAGATACCCTATCCTTATGGAAAATTAAGAAAGGCTCAACTGCCATAAGGGCCTGTAATTCAGAAACCCTTCTCGCAGAGGTAATGGCCAACAAAAGCAGTCTTCCATGATAAATATTTCAACTCGGCAGTAGCTGCAGGCTCAAAAGGTTGTAGAGTGAGTTTCTCCAACACAAAATTGAGATCCCAAGCAGGAGTAGGAGCTCATTGGGGGTCTTATATTCTTTGCCCTCTAAGGAATTGCTTAAACAAAGGATGAGAAAACAATGGTGGGTCACAGTCATAGTGAGCAGAAATTGCTGCAGCATGAACCTTAATAGAAGAGAAGGACAAACCTTTGTCCAGTAACTCCGTAAGATATTGAAGAGCCACACTTAAATTAGGCTTAGAAACATCAAATTCCTTTGCTGTACTCCAAAATAAAAATCTCTTCCATTTATCTGCATTACACTTTCCTTGTACTAGGCCTTCTGGCCTCCAAAATAACATTCAAAACTTGCTGTGGAAGCTGAGACCCTCCAGGGTTTAAAACAGAATATGCCAGGCTGTTAGGTGAAGAGAGTGAAGTTTGACATTGAGTAAATGACTGTTCTCCTGAGACAGCAGGTGTGGAATTGAAGGCAAAGGCCATGGAGGCTCCTGCACAGACTTCTCAGTAATGGGTACCAGTGCTGTCGAGGCCAATCTGGAGCTATTAAAATCATCTTTGGCTTGTCCTGTCTGACCTTCAGGAGTACCTTTGGGAGGAGAGGCAGAGGTGGAAAGGCATACACATGAAGATTGCTCCAATTGAATGAAAGAGCATCCACTTTCCAAGCTGTGGGATGAAACCTTTTGTGCAAAACTTTGGCAGCTGGTAGTTTAGTGGAGAAGCGAACAGATCTATGTCTGGAGTTCCCCATAACACTGTCAATTTCTGAAATACATGAGGATCCAATTTCCACTCGTGGGGATCCATAATTTGTCTGCTCAACACATCTGCTAAGGAGTTCTGTGCTCCCGGCAGAAACCTTGCCTGAAGATTTAGCTGTAAACTGAGAGCAGTCTCCCACAAAATCATTGCTTGTCTGCATAGAGGATAAGAATGTGTTCCCCCTTGCTTGTTGATGTACCACATGACAGTTGTGTTGTCTGTTAGAACACCTGCCCTGGAAGAAGTAAATCCTTGAAAGCTATTAATGCAAATTGGACTGCTAACATCTCCTTCAAGTTGATATGTAGATGTTGAAGTCTGGCAGGCCACGTGTCTTGTACCCACTTTCCATTTAGATGAGCTCCCAAGCTTTGTCTGAGGCATCTGTCGTTAGAATCTGACTCGCCTCTGGCCGGGTCACAGAGAGTCCCTTGTTTAGGTGACATTCCTGAGCCCACCACAAAAATTCCTTTTGAATGCAAGGTATTATCTGAATGACAGTGTCCATACATTTTGAGATACCATTGTAGCTTCCTCATATGCAGTTTGGCATTGGGAAGCACCAGAATACAAGATGCCATGAACCCCAAGGCTTGAAGGACTGTCCTTGCAGTCAGCCTGGACTGATGAGACAATTGATGGAAGTAAAGAGAAAGATTCTTTTGTTTGTCCGGGTCAAAAAGGCCATCTGGGATGCTGTATTCAGTCTCACACCCAGAAAGCACATGTCCTGAGAGGGTACTAGACTGGACTTTATTTCGTTCACAGAATACCCCAGGCATCTTAGCACTGCTATCACATACTGTAAATGATGAAGAAGTTCGTCCTTTTCTTGGGCCAGAATCAGGCAATCGTCCAAATAAGGATAGATCTGTATTCCTCTTAGCCTGAAGAAAGCTATCACTGGAGCCAGAACCTTCGTGAACACTCTGGGCAGTAGATAAGTCAAAGGGCAATGCAGAGAACTGATAATGAGAAGTCCCAGCCCGAAAACGCAGATACTTCCTGCAACTTAGCCTTATAGGAACATGAAGGTAAGCCTCCTTGAGATCCAGAGTCACCATCCAGTGATCTTTGCCCAGCAGAGGTAAAAGCTGTTGTAACGTCAACATTTTGAACTTGGGAATGTCCAGATAAGTGTTGAGGATAGATAAATCCAAAATTGGTCTCCACGTGTTCCCCTTCTTTGGTACTAGGAACAGGCGAGAATAAAATCCTAGGCCCACTTCTGGCAGAGGGACCGGTTGTATGGCCCCTATGTGAAGCAGCAGAGAAATTTGTTTGTGAGCCTCTAGTCTTTGCTGAGGAGGAACGTCCGGCATGCCTTTGAAAGGAGGCAAGGTATGGAAATAAAACTTGTAACCTTGGTGTATGATATCCAATACCCATCTGTCTTGGGTAATCAAACTCCAATTTTCCTTGAAGAGTGCCAACCTTCCTCCCAAAGGTGCTGCCAGGCAAGAAGGATCTGGCAGCTGAAAAGGTAGGTCATTGGGCCTGTTTACGAAGGACTGGCCCCTGCCCTCACCGAAGATTGTGCAGGTGAACTCCTGTTCTAGGTCTGAAGGAGCTCTGAGCTCTGCCCCTACCAGGTCTAGCTCTACCCCTAGAGTGTGAATCAAAAGAAGGGTACGGCCACCCCATAGCAGGCCAATTCCTACTAAACTTGGAGGCTGAACTTGCAAAAATCTTTAACAGCCTGCATAGACTTAGCCTTGTCTTCCATTTTCTTCAAGACTGACTCCACAGGTGAACCAAACAACACATCAGACTGTAAAGGAGCATCCAAAATCCTTGTCTTAACATGGTCAGATAAATTCTGATCCCTCAGCCAGGCGTGCCAAGAACTGACCCAGTGGCAGCCACCCTAGACGAGGCCTGTACAGCATCAAAACCACATTGTAAAGAATGCTTACCCACCTGTTCAGAGACATGTACCAAATCTTGTAATTCTTTACACTCAATGCCTTCCGCCAGAGCATCTACCTTAGACTTCAATTGAGAAAGAAGATAGTTTTGATATTTCAACATGTGAAACTGGCAATTCAAAGCCCTCATAGCTAAAGTGGAAGAAGTATAGACTTTCTTTCCCCATCTATCCAAAGCTCTGGCCTCTTTATCTGGAGGAACCGGATTTTTCACAACAGAGGCCTTGACACCCTTAGGTCCCTGACTAACAGTTTCTGGGTCCGCCCTAGGACTCTTATAAAGATATTTATGAGCCTCAGGCACCCTGTAATACCTATCCGGTTTAACAGGAGCAGGAGGCAAAGAACTGATTAAGTGAAGCCTCTGCAAACACATCTTCCACAACATCCAAAACAGGTGGTATAGCCAAAGGCCTATGCTGGGGAAAAGCAAAAATTCCCTAAGCCTTTTCCTGGAATCCGAGAAGTCCTGACCTTCCCACTTAAAATGTTCCCTCATGGAATGAAGAGTCTCTGAAAAAGAAAAATCCTCTGGAGGAGAAGCAGAAGGAGTAGAATCATCTACATCAGAATCAGAATAAGGAGAATACTCCTGCAAGTCTTCAGCCGAAGACTCTGAAACATCCGAAGCTTGCTCAAAACTCCCCAACTCTGGTTCCACCCTAGGCCTCTTATCAGGAGGGGGCAAAGAACCTCTAATCAAAGTAATTAAATCTTCTGCCATTTTAAGCATGTGCTTCTTGGGCACGGATCCTGATGAACTAGGAGTGACACCAACCGAAGCTAAACCTGGCCTGCCTCTGGGAGAAGCCTTGGAAACAGAAGGAGAGGGCCTAACCACCCTAGGAAGGGAGGGGAGTACAGTAACCTGAGAAGCCCCTTCAGCCTGACCTGCCTCCTGAGAGGCCACATCCTGCAATATCAAAGTCTCCCCCTGGGACTCCAGAGAAGCCTCGCGGAACCACCGGTTCCACTGACGCTTTAAAGAACTGGCGTCCGCACGGACGACTCTTCTGCCTGGGTTTAGCTGCTTTGTCTTTGCGCTTCTTGAAGAAGCGGGCCGGAGCATCCGACGGCATATTATAATTGCACCGCTTCAAGACCAACCTGGCACAATCTAACCTTCGCTTAATAGTGCGCTTATTGAACCTAGCACAAAAGCGACACCCAACAACGTCGTGCTCAGGCCCCAAACAAGGAATACACAAAGTATGATAGTCCCTATGCGGTATCTGTTTCCCACAAGAAATACAGTTATTCACTTTTTCTGACATCCGGTAAACCACTGAGGCAAGAAAAAACTAAAATATTCCCCAACGGGGTACTTAGCCAACTTTGACTCGGTCTGAAACTCCAAATTCGAAAAATCTCAGAACGCCGAACGGCACTTGCAACGCTGCTTCTGCATCGGACCATGCGGCAAAAAAGACTGAGGATATGACGTCGGTCATGCGCATTTGTACCCCGACGTCCTGATGTCAGTCTTAAGCGCCTTGACCGACGTCAGCCTAATACTTTGATATTCGGGCCGACCGAGGACAGCGGACTACCCAAGTGTAAGGACTGCAGCAATGTGAGATGAAGAACATCAGAGATAACATTTCTGTCAAAAAGCTGGAGAAAACCTGGCAAAATGTAAGCAAAGAAATCCTTAAAAATATAAGGATAAGAATCCTTAATCCTTATCCTTTTAAGGATAAGAATCCATAAAAACAAGAAATTAGACTATACTGCTGTAAACAATAAATATTTATCTGAACAAAACTGTTTGATTGGAGCAGTGGACAATCACATCTGACCAGTTAGGAGTAGCCTAAGCACATAGCATAAAGGTAAAGGGAGTGGGAGAGCACTGGAGAAGCTCAGATATACCAAAGCAGATAACCCAAAAGGAGGGGAGAACACAGGATCAACAGTTTTGGCATTACTACCCACTCCAACTTACCACATTCAGAATTCTCCACTTCCAACTGCAATCACAGATAGCAATGATCGATGTTGCCTGATTTGCTTCTTTCTGCACTCGAAAAATACTTTATTCAACCAATTCTGACAATCAAAATGACATTAGATGACCTGTGCACACGACAACTTCTGGTACCTTCACATATGTTTGTGTATTTATACACACACTGAAGAAAGCACACGTATTTAAATTTACGCTAAGCACAACCATTCATCCTTGCAAGTAAGTCTGGACTGAAGAAATGAATAGAACATGGATTAATATAGGATATATAAGGAAGTATTTTGCCACTGATCTCGTAACTTAAACAAGCACAAAATATGCACTAATCCTTGCAAGAAATTCGACTATTTGAAGAAATTCAAGTTATGGAAAAGGGACACAAAAGGTAGCCAAATTCAAATGTTATTTCCATTCCCCATACTGCTGCTGCTGCTGACCTCGGAGTCCTCCAGTACAACATGCAACAATCCCCTGTCTGACACGCATGGTCTCTCTCTGGACACCCTCAATGTGTGGAAATCATCCAACTCTCCTGGTATTGGTTCTCTCAGGTTAAAGCCAGTTACATACTGCCATGTCAGAAAGACTAGCCCAGAAATCATCATACTGCAGCTTGCACTGAATTACCTAGCTTTGGCCCTAAATCTCACTAACATGCTGATAACAATAATAATTATTATTATTACAGCAACAATAAAAATCTAGTGCTATTTTAAATACCTCACACAACTGTACTGTCCCTGGCCAAGAGCAGTAAGTTACTTCCATGCATGCTGAAGTCAACAGAAGACAGAAATAACATTGCCTACACACTTCTCAAGAGTACATACACTGGAAAAGAAGAACAATCCAGTGATGTATGGAAGAAGGACAGCTAATTATGGAAATATGAGAGCTAGTCTCTCATTCCTCAGACAGATTCCCTAAGGATAAGTCTGTCTGAAATCTACTCAGTATTTGAGCAAAAGGAAAAACAAGCTGATTACACCATCCTAAAAAGGAAATCAGATCCCTTAAAAGCAAATTAGTACATAGCTACATTAAGAAAGGAGAACCTGTGACCAGTATCACAAAATAAATTTAGTCTAAATATTTTATCAACTGGTAAACTTTTGTACATCTGGAACATAATGACAGTACATGGATTTAGGCATCAATGTGGCTCAACAGCAAGATCCCTGCGTCACATCTCCAGGGTGGGTTTACTTTATTTTGTTGAAGTGCCATAATCTCGAATCCTGTTTTGTCGTTGCTGAAAATATTGAACCCACTTCATCGAAGGACCGGAACTATGAAGATCTTCCTAGGTTAAGTAACCACTTACCCAAAAAGAAAGAAAACCCAAACCGTACCATCCCTAACCGATTGCATCCCCCTCCCCAACTAAATATGCGAACTCCGAGATCGGACTACAGTTGGGAAAAGGATGAAGTTCACCATCTCGCACAACAGGTTACTTACCCTGGTAAGATCTTCATAGCTGTGATGGGTCGATGAAGTGGGCTTCAATATTTTCAGCATCGACAAAACAGGATTCAATATTATGGCATTTTGACAAAATAAGGTAGGCCCTTCCAGGGGCATTTGGTTCAAGCCCTGACCTCCAATCAGTGCTCATGGGGAGTTTTCATGATCATCTCATGTCTGAATGGGTTTTCCTTGGGTATTCGTGTTTTCTTTCATCTCCCAAAAAAATATTGATTAACTGCATACATAAAACTGTCCATAAGGGCATACATATACTCATTTACCCTTGACTCTGCAGCCCAGATCATCTAGTTAACAAATGGCAAAATAAAAAAAAATACTACACATGTATATGTATAAATATATAAAAAAAAAAAAAGACCATAAGAAAAGTACAGTTGTGTACACTTACTATAAATGTAGATGTTCTAGTGTATTCACTGTTGCAGTCATCACCTGTGGGTTATCCCTGCGGTGGTAGCCCTCGGCCAGCCTGAATACCAGAGTCTCTGCGTCAGCTGCTGTTGCTTGTAGACTGATGCCAGATTGCCAGTGCTATAAAGCAAGGCAGCTGATACCATTAAGTCAGTTTTTCTTCCCTAACCAGTCAGAAGCCCAAGGTAATATGGTAAAGTGGTCCTGGAGGTTAAAAACCACCCTAATGTCTCCCTAAGGAAAGAGTATATAAGGGAGAAGGAGGCAGGGAAACCAGGACTGCAGCAGTGAATACACTCTAAGTCTACATTTATGTTAAGTGTACACAACTGTACCATGTTCTTCATGTTTCACTGTTGCAGTCATCACCTGTGGGAGGATTCCCAAAACTGAGGAGAGGGGTGGAAGGATTAGTTAGAGACCTAGGCATGGGTAAGCAAGCCCTGCAGAACTGCAGAGGCAAACCCTGCCCTTGTCTTAGAGAAAAGAGGAAGGTGGCAATGCTTAGTAAAGGTATGGACCGAGGTCTAGGTGGCAGCTTCCAAGATGCCCTGGTGGGAACTCCTCTGAGGAATGCTGTGGAAGTGGAGGCTGCCCTAGTGGAATGGGTACGAAAAGACTTGGGGGGTGATTTCCCATGTAATCTGTAGCAGAAATGGATACAGTGCAATATCCACTTGGAAATGGTTTGCTTGGAAATGGGTTTCCCCTCTGCCACTGGGGCAAAGCTGACAAGAAGTTGGTCCGTTTTCCTGAAGGGTTTAGTACGGTCCAGGTACTATCCTAGCTGTCTGTGCACGTCTAGTGAGTGCATAATTCTTTCCCCATTGTTTTGAGGGTTAGGGAAGAAGGTGGGTAGATGAATGGCCTTGTTGAGAGTCACATTAGATACCACCTTGGTCATAAAGGAGGGGTTAGTCCTAAGGGAGACCCTGTCTGCATGGAAAATGATGAAGGGCTCAATGGCCATCAGTGCCTGAAGTTCTGAAACCCTTCTGGCTGAGGTGATAGCTAGTAAGAAAGCAGTCTTCCAGGAGAGGTATTTCAGTTCTGCTGAAGCAGCAGGTTTGAAGGGTGGTATGGTTACTTTTTCCAAAACATAATTCAGGTCCCAGGCTGGCGTGGGTGGCCTTCTGGGAGGTCTGATATTAGAAGCCTCTCTGAGGAATTGTTTAATTGAAGGATGTGAGAACAGGGGCTGGTCTGTATCGAAATGAGCTGAAATGGCTGAGGTGTGGATTTTAACAGAAGAGAAGGAGAGGCCAATATTGAGTAACTCCACTAGATAGTCCAGGATAAGAGGGACAGAAGGTTGTGAGGAACTGGCTCCTCTGGACTGGCTCCAGAAGCAGAATCTTTTCCATTTCCCTGCATAAGATTTTCTGGTACTAGGCCTTCTGGCCTCTGTGATGATGTCTAGGACCTGTTTGCTTAACAGGTACCCCTTGCTTGCCTTTAGAGTATTAGCCATGCTGACAGTTTGAGAGTCTGCAAGCCTGGGTGCAGCCCCCCCCCCCCCACTTGAGTCAAGAGGTCTGGGATCAGGTGAAGCTCGCTGGGAGGCTGTGATGTCAGGCTGCGCAGCAAGGCGTACCAATACTGTCTGGGCCAATCTGGAGCAATGAGGATGGCCTTTGGTCCCTCCTCCCTTATCTTGATCAGTACCCTTGGGAATAAGAGGCAAAGGTGGGAATGCATACATGAAGAGGGAGTTCCAGGGGAAGGTCAAGGCATCTATCTTCCACCCTAGGAGGTAATACTTCCTGGTACAGAATTTCTTTAGCTGGTGGTTGAGGTGTGAAGCAAAGAGATCCACCTCTGGATTTCCCCACTCCTGAGTGACTTGCAAAAAGATCTTTCTGTGGAGCTGCTATTCGTGGGGGTCCAGTAAGTTTCTGCTTAAGTGGTCTGCCAGGGTGTTGTTGATTCCTGGTAGGTATTGGGCTATTAGGTGTAATCCCATGGAGGAGGCAGTCAGCCAGAAGTTCATGGCTAGCCTGCACATAGGGTAAGATTGGGTTTCTCCATGTTGATGTACCACATTACTGTGGTGTTGTCTGTTTTGATAAGGAGAACCCCTGGCTTTTGTACTGCCATCATTTCCTACTGGTTAATATGTAAGGGAAGGTGTTGGGCATCTCAAAAACCTTGGCGGCACCTGCCTGCTAGGTGAGCACCCCAAGCAATGTCTGAGGCATTGATGGTGATGGTCTGCCCGGTAGGGCGGAAGATGAAGGGGAGACCCTTGTGCCTGGCACAGGCCCCTGCCCACCAGAAAAACTTGGCCCTTATACAGGGGATCATTGGGAGAAAGGTCTATAGAGGCTGTGAGTGTTGACACCAAAGGTTCTTTAGATACCACTGAAGCTTTCTTATGTGAAACATGGCCAGAGGAATTAGAAGGATGCAAGATGCCATGTACCCCCCAAGGCTTGTAGGAACTTCCTTGCCGTGAGGTGACATTTGGATGCCAGCTGGGTAAAGTAGAGAGGCAGGAATCTCTGTTTTTCTGGGGATAGGAAGGCCATTTGGGATGCTGTGTTCAGCAGTTCTCCCAAGAAAATGATCCTCCTGGAGGGTGTTTGCTTTGATTTCTTCTCCTTGACGGTGAAGCCTAAGGAAGTTAAGAGGGTTTTGACAAAGTGGAGGTCCTGGAGCAGCTTTTCTTTGCACTCTGCCTGAATGAGGCAGTCATCCACATAAGGGCGAATCTGTATATTTCTCTGTCTGCAAAATGCTATGGCTGGGGCTAAACATTTGGTGAATACCCTCGGAGCAGTAGATAAGCCAAAGGGAAGCACAGAGAACTGAAAGTGTTGTGAGCCTGCTCTGAAGCACAGGAATTTCCTGCGAGATTCCCTTATGGGGATGTGGAGGTAGGCATCTTTTAGGTCTAGGGTCACCAACTAGGTGTTTTTTGTCAGCATAGGCAGCAACTGCTGCAAGGTTAGCATTTTGAATTTGGGGACCACCAGAGAGGTGTTTAGAATGGATAGATCCAGGATGGGGCACCAAGAGCCCTTCTTTCTGGGAACAAGGAATAGTCTTGAATAAAAGCCTCAGCCTGTCTGATCTGCGGGAACAGGTTCTACTGCCCCCTGAGATATGAGAGTTTGGACTTCTTTTAATGCCTCTGCCCACTGATTTGGAGTTAAGTCTGGGTACCCTCTGGGAATTGGGAGTTAATTAAAAGTGAATTTGTATCCCTGAAAATTCATCTTAAAGACCCACTGGTCCTTTGTTACAGAGAGCCAATTTTCTTTGAAGAGGGATAGCCTTCCTTCTAGCTTCTGGTGGGTGAAAGGAGGGCAGGGGGGAGTGGGAGTCATTGAGAGTTTTCTCCATAGAGGGATGGCTTAGAACCCCATGCTTTTCGGACGGAAGTGGTCCACTGTTTGGTTCTCTGCTGTCCCTGGGATAGGGGCCTGGGTGGTGTGTCTCTGCGGGCTTACCTTGCCCCTGTCTGCTAGGTGCAGGAAAAGACTAGTGCTTACAGGGAAAATTCCTGCTGAATCTAGGAAGTTGAACCTGAAAGAAATCTTTTACTGTTTGCACTGATTTTGCTTTGTTTTCCATCTTTTTAAGCACCTCTTCTGCTTTTTCTCCAAACAAGCGGTCTTTATCCAAGGGTACATCAATTAATTTAAACTTGACATGATCAAGGGGAGATTGTTCCTTCAACCATGCATGTCTCCTAATGACAGATCCAGACCCTGCTGCCTTGTTTGAGGCTTCTAGTGCATTATATCCACAGTGTAAAGAGTGTTTTGCCATCCACAGTGTAAAGAGCGTTTTACCACTTGAAAAGTAGAGTGCAGTAAATCTGCTAGCTCTTTAGAATTGGCACAGTCAGGAAAGGTAGAAATATTTTGCTTTAATGGTTCTAAACTGTGTTGTTGATGCCACTGAGGATGCACAAGCCAGTGCATTTCTTTGTGCCGGTCCCAAGCCTGGATAAATGGGGAGGGTTGTGTCAGGAAGGGCATCCGGCGAAAAACCTCTACCAAATGACTTATGTGGACAACATTTCATATTTCCATACCAGATCGGTCGAGGCCTGGGTTAACAATGACCACCACCAGTACTGTTAGCCAACAGGGTGCTGGCGGAAATTGGGCTACTGTTGGCCGAAGGAGAAGAGGAGGGGGAAAGCATGCCCGAAGGCAGGAAGAGAGGAGGAAGGTTAAGAGTATGGATGTGGTGAGAGAGGACATGCAGGCGGTTGGTGTGAAAGATGAAGATGCAGAGGACAGGAAGAAATGGAAACAGATGATCCGGTGTGGCGACCCCTAACGGGAACAGCCGAAAGAAGATGACGATGATGATGTTGTTGATATTTTAACATATGGAACTGACAGTTGAGTGCTCTGATAGCTAAGGTTGCAGAGATGTAAACTTTTTTACCCAATCTGTCTAGAGCTCTGGCACACTTGTCAGAAGGAGTAGGATTCTTTGCAGAACTAGCCCTAGCTCCTTTAGGTCCTTGCATAATGACCTCCGGGTCTGCACCAGGATTTCTGTACAGGTATCTGTGAAACTCTGTAATACCTGTCAGGTTTACTAGCAGCAGGTGGGAGGACGTCAAGGGCTAAGCTGGATTCATGGAAATCATCATCCACCACTTCTAAGATACGGGGAGATGGCCAGGGGGCTGCGCTGGTGCAGGTCTAGAAACTCTTTCAGCCTTTTCTTAGACTGAGGGAAGTCCTGAGATTCTCAGTGGAAATGTTCCCTGAGGGCGTGAAGGGTATCCCCAAAGGAAAGGTCTTTTGGTGGGAGACAGAAGGAATGGATTCCTCTGCATCTGAATTCTCATAAGCAGTCAGAGGTTGTTGTTCCTCTTCAAAATCTGAATAATCAGATTCCTCAGAATCCTGCTCTGTCATTAGTTCGGGAGAAGGGTGTCTTTTCCTTTTAGAAGTTGTGGCCTGACTGCCCCTGATAAGGAAGATAAGATCCTCCACCATCTTAAGCATTTGGGTTTGGGGTGGTGGAGCAGGAGTAAGATGGTGGCTAGAGGTAGATTTTCTAGGAGTGGCCTGGCTTCTAGGCATAAGAATATCCATTGGTCTGAGAGAAACGGTACTTGGATGAGAAGGCGTTGTTTTCTTGTCTAGAATCAGTAGTGCGAAAGGTCTCCTCAGAAGCTGGCACCTGCATTGTGGCTCCAGACCCAACCGAGGCAGAGACAACCAAAGGCTCGGACGATGAAGAAGACTTCTGTGGTATACTGGACTCCGAAAGGGTCTCGGTAGAGGCCTGTGTAGATATCGTATTGGGCATCAGGGGCTGCTAAAGCGCCTCACTGAATTCTGGAGAACTGACGACCTGCTTAACGGTACAGTCATCGAAAGGCTTAGCCTTGTGTGGTCCGTCTCTATCTTTATCCCTACGTTTTTTCAGAATGTCTATGGACTGTTGGCTGACGGACGCCATTTGTAAAGACGGAGGATGAAAATACCTGTCTACAATGAGTTCTACGACGAATGGTTCTCGCATTAGAGGGGGCACAGAACTGGCAACGGAGGACGTCGTGGTCTGGGCCTAAACAAGTGACGCAGTATGAATGGAAGTCTCGGCGTGGGATCTGCTTTCCACAAGCGAGACAAATGTTAACTTTTTCGGACATCAGTTAGTGCAAGAAAAAAAGGATCCCCAACGGGGTACTTAGCTTCAGATGTTTTCAGCTCTGATCCGACCTCTGGTAGCAACCGACTGGCACACTTACAAACTGTTTTTGCTACGGGCTCCACGGCAAGAAAGACTGATGTAATGGCGTCAGCTGCCTTGCTTTATAGCACTGATGACCTGACATCAGTCTACAAGAGACAGCAGCTGACGCAGAAAAACACTGACTCTGGTATTCAGGCCGGCCAAGGGCTACCACAGCATGGATAACCCACAGGTGATAACTGCAACAGTAAAACACGAAGAACATCACGTCTCTTTTGTTACTGTATGTGAATACTCGTTTGGGCAATGCTGATAACCACTAGGTTTAAATCAAAATACTCCAACACCTTTGAACCTAAACCCAAAATAAGTTTTTAATGTGCTGCACAAAAAGCAGCCTTTGAATACCACATAAATTACTTAACATCATGTAGTGTCTTAGTCACATACCTGGGGTGCATTTGTGATAGGCAAACAAATACCTAAGTCATTAACTGTCAACTGAAGGAAGAGTGTTCCAAAAGCTTGAGCAGATGTTTGCTGGATTCCAGGAAACAAGTCAACTACTTCCTTTGTTGCTGCATGGATATCACTGTTCAGTGCCATTCGCTGTTCATTCCAGTTGTCATAAGCAGCTTTGTAGTTCAACCAAAACAGCACAGCTTTAAAGTGAAAGTATAAAACAATTAAGTTTTAGTACATCATTAATTCACTTTTCAAATCTTTAGTTTCCTTGTAAATTTTCTGTGATTTTTGTACCTCCACTCAGCCATACAGCAATGTCAGAATCTGCTTCATAATTACCACCAATAACAAGCTCAGGAAGGAAGGATCACCCTCCCTAAGATGTCTTCCATGCTGATAACACATGTTAAAATGTAGCCTTTGCATCACATTATGGAATTAGCTTCACATTTCATGGCTTCAACATATCATATACCATTCACTGCTGTTAATAAATGCTGCCCTTCTCCCAACTTACATGTGTCCTAGGCTTACTTCCAAACTTGGATGTTAAGGAGATGTGCTACTTTCTGCTAAGACCAAATTCAAAGCAAACACAAGTAATTTCTCCTCAATCCATGTCTAACATATTTATTCAGGTTGTCAGCAGTGCATGCAGACTGCAAACAGCACTAATTACTGGTGTTAAATTTTAACATATCACTAAAAGTAGAGCTTCCAAAACACTGGGAATATCTTACTAATACAGTTTGTAAAGTAAGCAGAGTGGACTAAGTTTTAATGCTTCAATAAAAGACTACCCAAAGGGAAAGAAAAGCCTATTTGCCTATCCGAAATTCAGTAAAGTGTGATTTACTATCACGGGCTTCAGATCAAAAAACAGCTGAGATAATCAGTGTCCAAAGCAGGAGGCTTAAATGATTAAATGTTGCTCATTTTGTATTTGAAACTAAATCCTATTATGTGGCAATTATATATAATGCAAAGTAAAGTAGAGGGAGTCACAGCTGTTGAAATCATGGCATATTCAGCAAACCGTGAGCATACTAAGGTGCAGTTTACTTTAGGTGGAATAGACCTGTATACTAAAAATAGGTATGGGAAAGAGAAATCTGGATTACAGAAAGAGTGAGATCATGGCAGGAGAGATGATTGGGGCCAGGAACAATAAACAGGGCAGATGAACTAAAAAAACAGAAATGCCACATGAATAGCAAAGAGAGTTGGAAGACGACCAAGACTATGATAAGAAGGACACTAAGGTGACTGAAGTAAAGTGAGAAAAAAAGTGTGAAGTAAAGGGCAAACAAAAATAAAGAGGAGTGAAGGACAGTAATGTGAGGAAGCAAGAAAAAAAAGGTAAATCAAAGACAAGGTAGAAAGAGACTAAGGCAAAACTGATCAAATTAAATGATAGGACTGAATTATTTTGCACACACACAAACATATACAAAGCTTTCCAAGAGGGATTAATGATAACTTTCCAGCACCAGTGTCCCTTTCCTCATCTTATGGTAACATATCAAAAACATAACTAATGTTTACACTTAAAACATACTGTCTATCAAACATTTGCATGACAGCATAACTTCAGCAGTAATTCTTCAAAAGGTAAAAGCCAACAGTTAGTGCACCATTCCAATGCACATATTAAGTTAAAAACAAACTACCAGCCACAAAAATGTAATTTTGAGCACAGAATTTATTTTACATGAAATACATAAAATTAAGTAATGCACTTTGTAAAAGCAAAATGGAAGCAACTTTAAAATGTGTGTGTGTATATATATATATATATATATATATATATATATATATATATATATATATATAAAGAAAAATAAAAAAAAACTGTTTAAACCGACAGATGGCACAAACAAGAATAATACCAGATTTGGCCTTATTTGTACCAGAAGCTGATGAGAGATTCTAAATTTCTAACTCTGAAATCCAAAAAGTGGTTGCACAATTCCACAGGAAAAACACTGACAAATTTGAACTATGTACAGAAATGCATTTCACCCACACAATCCAAAAGTAAGGCAGTATCTGACTTGGCAGCTTTTTTTCTCTCTCAACTTATGAATCAAAGGTAATTTTTTCTTATTTGGATTCAAATGTAAATAAATGATGCCCTTCCTGTTCTTGTTTTAAACACTTATTCACAAGCAATTACCAATAACAATCCAAGCACAAAGTAGCAATATAAGAAAAATATCCATAACCTACACAAAATGGAAAGGTTACAATGCCAGTTGCACACAGAGTACTAGTCAAGGGTTAATTTCTCTTACGTTAATTGCAATAACCTCCTTTCTTGTCAAAGCTCTGCTGTTTCTATATACCTAATGGTAAAATCTTCAATGCCATTCTCTGTATAAGGCTTACTTTTGTATTTAATGACATTAAAAAACTGTGCATGTTTCATACCCATGTTAGAGCAAATTGAGTATACTGGTCCTACAGATGATATATTTACTACTAACTTTCCCTCTCTCCCTTTGATAGATCCCATATCTTTGTTCTCACATCTTTTTATTACCTTCAAGTACATCTCCCTCCCACCCCTTTGTCAATCTATTCTTTATTTTCTATTTCCTCATTATAAATTTTTTTCCTGAAAACATTAATAAACCTATCATGGCTTTGGAATATTCTTCGGAATCTATATTCCAGATTATCATCATCATGCTCTCCCTACGTATCCCCCTTGCTTTTCTCTATCATATTCAAAAGTATTTGTGTTTGCTTGTATTCAGACGATTCGACACATACCCAAAAATTTGATCTTGGCTTCCCCTCTTTTTCCCCATGAAATCCCCAACAGCTATTTCCCTATTCTTGGAATACCCTTTAAAATCTGGCTCATGTATAAAAGTATCTGTGTAGACACTTCCAGGCAAATATCCTAATTTTTTAAAAAATTTTGTCATGCATCTGGGTGTTAGGCATATTTATTAAGTGCTTTCTTGTACAGTTTGTTTCACGAGTTTCCACTCTCATTTTCTGTCTCATCTTTTGTGACTGAACATTATGATCATTAACTACATACATTTCCCCAGTTATTCTTTTGTATCACTCTTTGTGTCCTTGGTTTATCTCTGACATTTTATAAATTGCTTCTTTCCCCCTTTCCCTTAGTCTTAATGCAGTAAAATTTCCCAGGAAATATAAGCCAATCCAATAACTGTTCTTCCTGTCCTAACTGTTCCCAGTATTAAGGATCTTTTGTCAACTTCCTCCACCTTTTTAAAGCCATTCCTTGCCTAGTCTCTCTTCATTTTATGCCCACTGATCCTATAGGCATAAATTTCCTTTTTTCAATTCCTTACTGATTTCCTGCTCATGTTGTTGAACAAATTAAAAGTACTCTTTTTTTTTGTTTGTTTTAATAAGCTACTTGATGCTTGTTTGTTTCTTATCATCAACTGAGTGATTTACCAAGACAGGGAGAATACTACGTGAGCATTTTTGAAACCCATATTATTCCATTTAGGCACATCATTTTGCCTGTACTAAGTATATTAGTCTTATGTTAGTGGCAAATATAGTTTCTTTTTAAATCTGGAAGCCCCATACCAATCTGTTCTACAGCTCACATTGGCTCTTTTCCCATCCTGGATGAAGTCCTTCACTTTCTTTTTTATTGTCCTCCCACCTTTTTCATCTCATTGGTAGTATGCAGCTGTCATGTAGAGAATCCAGGGCATCGAAAGCATTTGATTGCTTACAGCTTACCTTTATTCATTACCATTTTTCTCTGTAGCTTAATTTTTCCTTCTACAATGTTTTCACTGCTTAGGCAGTATCCTTCCCCATACAAATGCACAAAGTCTCTCATATTTGTGCCACTAGAGGTATGGGCACTGTTGTACTAACTCAGAGGTTATGATGCAGTTAACTGTAATAGCCTTAAGATTTACCTCTACTTGTATTATATTCTGCCAATATTTGACACTATTTCAGAACTTGGAAAAGAACTGCTATACCCGGATCTGGCTCTGTTAAATATATTATACCATCAGCAAACAGTGCAATTTTTTTTTGCATTCCAATTATACCCTTTCATACCTGAAGCTATAATTTTTACGGCTAGGGGTTCTAAATATAAGGCAGACAATAAAGGGGAGAGAGTTGGAATCCCTGCCTTTATTCTCTTGTCAGTGTGAACATAGAAGTAAGGATCCCTGCAAATTTTACACAAACTTCTGAGCTTTGATAGGTTTCTTTAATAATTCTAAACATTTTATTGGTAAACTAAATTCAGTCAGCACCTTAAATGTGAAGGCCCAGCTGACCCTATCAAAGGCCTTTTCTGTGTATATTGCAATAAGTTCTTTCGTTACTTCTCTGATTTGCCACTTTATGGATTATCTCTTTCTTACTGATGACATTCATCACTCTCCAAGATGCTGATTCTGAAGAGCAACTGCCTTCGATCCCTTTGCCCTTACTGCAACTTTACTTGTCTTTACTTATCCACTGACAAGTTCTTCCATTCAGCAAAATTCCATATCATGCTCACTACCTTCTACATCTGCTTCAACTAGACTATAACTTACCTTTTCTCTATCTCACCTAACAAATATACACATTACTGACATTTCCTCTCCTCCCTGCTTTCTACTCATATCTCCTCAACCTCTCCTCTCTCTTTCTCCTACCCAGAAATGTAAAATTGTAAACTGACATTTTAAACCTCATTGTTTATGCTAGTTTGTAATGTAGTAATATATAATGACTTTACACTTCTTACTGTAGTCTATTATATCTTTCAGTTATTGCATGCCCACATTATAATTTTACACCTTACAATTTTCTCTACTGTACAAAATTGCCTATTTTGTAACTGAAGCCTTTTTCCCTGGGCCTCCACTGAAAAGGGGCTACCACAGCCCAGTTGGACTACCCAGTCAACAAAAACAATAGATAAATTAAGAAACATTGCCAAAAGTTTACCTGTCTTCAATGACTCTACACTGATCCAAGCAGATGATCCTGAGGAGCAACTTACAACATCTCTTGGCTATTACAGTCAAGAATGGGTCTATAAGACCACAGGTCAGTTTAATCTTTTCCCGCTTTAAAATTATAACCACTATCAGTTTTCTCCAGGATTGAGGCAACTCCCTCAGCAATGCTATTAAATAAAGCCTGACAAATCTTTACCTACTTTTTTTTTTTTTTTTTTTTTGCTAGTCAAATTTCCTCATCTCAGTAGGTATTCCTCCATTCCTTTGTGACTTCCCTGTAGTATGACTATGAATGACCATTTTTATTTCTTACTTAATGATATTTTTTTACCAGCCAATTATTCTCTTCTTTTATGTTTGTTAGTTTTCCTCCTCTAGAAACTCTCCTTCTTGATCTGAACTCTCATCCCCATTATCTGTAGTAGAGTTTCAGGGTCATATTCTATAGTCTTTGGACTTAGATTTCTTAGTTTATTTATTGTTTCTTCTACTGTTTGGTGTCTTATTCCTGTGCTAATAAGTTACATGCTCTTGGGCTTTTATCAAAGTATGTCTAACTACTGTGCATCTTTACTCATTAATATTATCTAAATGTTCCAACATCTAACGTCTAGCTATCCACAAATGTTTTACCTCCTGATCTGCTGCACATCCTATTTGCTTTTGTAATTATTTAATCTTCTAGAGCCGACATAAATGCTTCCAGTTGTCCTGCTCCCATATATCCCTCATTTTCATTTCAGTTAAATTCCAATGCTCCAGTCTGAACTTATCGCAGTAGTCTTCTACTTTTCCATCATGTTGGTTTCCCCTAATAAAAACTGTATTTTATCTCTAACTCAGTCCATAAACATGCTGATTTTCAATAGCTAACAATAGAATGCTAATGCTTGTCCTTTATATGTTAGTGTTTGCTTGCTGTATACTGATAATGTGGCATTATATGATAAAAATACTGGACACATTTCTAGGGATTCTGTTAATGACGCATGTTACTGTGATATAGAAAACCTACTCAGCTTTACCCCACTACCATATTTTGCTGAGAAATAGGTGTATAGCTTTGTATCCCTTATCCTTTGAATTACATCCTCCAATCCAAAACTTTTCCCAAAATGTTTTAATGCACCTCTTTTCTTCAGTGAAACTGTCACTTCTAAAACCTTGATGCATCATCCTTGTTGTACATTGGGTTACAATGCCCTGCTATTAACAACATATTTTTATTCTTGTTATTATTATTATTAATAGTATACCTTGTTGGAAACTTATTACTTTCACCAGAAGTGGCTTTAACTCTTCAACACTGGTCTTTGGAGGAACATACAAACTTGTAAGTGAAATTACTTTACCCTGCCAATAACCCATTACATTACTAATCTATCCAACCTCTATTTTCTTCCACTATTTTTATGTCAGACCCTCTCTTCACAATTAGGGTCCTTGTTTTCCTATCTCCTCTTTCTCAGCAGGGTAGCCCTCTTGAAAGTCATGTTAAATTAATGAACTAATGTCCCATGTTCAAAACTGGTTAGCTGTGTTGCTTACATTGGTTTTACATGATCTCTACTCTCTCACAGGTAGATCAACACCATTTGCTTCTCTTAATTCCCTCTTAGTCCACTGGCATTCCATGAAAATGCCCTTAATGTTCCCATGTTTATTCTTCTCCTTGATAAGCCTTCTCTTCTGTCTCCTTTATTTTGCTAACTTTTTATTAGTCTGCACAATCTCTCATTTTTCATCTCCCTCACCCTATACCCAGTCTTCTTGTTATTACATGTTTTAGTCTATACAAACTTCTAACCTGATGCCTACTAATCTTTGTAAAATTCTTGCATCTTTAGCAGGACCGGCCTTAGGTCAACTGGTGGCCTAGGCAAAAGAACTCCACAGTGCCCCCCACCATAACACCCAGTGCTCCCATCCTAGTCTACCTACATCAAATAAATACTGGAAAAGTGCCCCTACTAGAGCGGCACCCTAGACGGCCACCTAGTTGGCCTTTGCCTAAAGCCAGCTATGATCTTTAGACAAAATTGCCCTTGCACCCAAAGCCCTCACACTTCCATCCTAGTACACTACTCAAAACACACAACTTTTTTTCTTCTCTGACTCCCTCTCCTTCCAAATATAGATGTGTGTGTATATATATATATATATATATATATATATATATATATATATATATATATATATATATATATATATATATATATATATATATATATATATATATATATATATATATATACATATGTATATTGACCCATCGAAATTACAGTTCAAAGAACTGCAATTTCCCAGAGTCTGTTTTTGCAAAAATGCTTTGATTTGAAAATGCAATTTTGCGAAAATCTGTTCAGCAAAGAGAGGTCACTGGTTTCAAGATTGTGTGGTGGTGCAGGTACGCTGTTTCCTCAGTGGTGTATGGGAGGGGAACTTATTATTGTAGATTGCGGTACAGTGAAGATAAGGGAATATTCCCTCTTCCCCACTGTAGTGTGATCTCAGGAGTTAGTACATGTAAGTAGCAGGGGTGTGGGGCACAGCCCCCACATGGGAGGTGCAGGGGGGCTTGCCCCCTGCATAAATGTGTTTAGTGTATTTTTTTTGTTTTATTTTTTTTTGTTTTGGTGACTCCGTTTTTGCCAAAGTGCATTTTAAGATAAATGCACTTTTGCAAAAACAGACTTGGGAAATTGCAGTTCGCTGAACTGTAATTTCAATGGATCAACGATATATATATATATATATATATATATATATATATATATATGTGTGTGTGTGTGTGTGTGTGTGTGTGTGTATATATATCCACCCAACTGGTAAACTACTACTATCCCACACTATAGCCAAACTATGGAACAATCTCCCCACACCACTACGTAATATACCTAACCACAACAATTTCAAATCCATGCTTCTCTCCCATCTCTCCTCCAAATGGGAATGTCCTTCAAATGCTCCCAACTAAAACTCCCACATTACTAACTCCACACCTAAATCATCATTTCTTTGCCTACTTTAACTTAATTCAGAGATCTTGCTCAGAACACCTTTTCATAAATCTTTTGCATGCATGCCTCTGGCCTACCTTACTCATATTTTCAAGCTTTCATTGTTTGTTTTTCTTATTCATTGTATCCATAATATTGTTTTCCTCTGTAATATTGTTAATTTGTCTCTATTTGTATGTATTTGTATGTCTGTTTGGGGCTTTTCCCCTCGGGTCTCCACTGAAAAAGGGTAATTCTTACCCAGCTGGACCAACTCGGTTAACAAATGCAAATAAATAAATAAATTATATATAGATATATATATATATATATATATATATATATATATATATATATATATAGCTATATCTCTATTATGTACACACACGTACATATTATATTCATTTACTTGGCTTTGTATACTGGAAAAGTCTTACTGGGTAATACCCATTTTCAGAGGAGGCTCGGGGAGAAACGCTCCATTTGCTTACATTGCATTATACCAAGTACCAGTTATACACAGAACAGTTACATTTCTATTAACATTCACACACAAAAAGTAATTATATATTTATACATTCTAAGATTTTAGAGGAGGAAGTTACTAAGAGAAAGCCCACGTGCAACTTAGTGGATTGTACAGGCAGCAGTTATGTATAAAAATCATTCTCTCATTTCAGATATATATACACAAAATATATTACACCTTTTCTTCTTTATTTCACCTATCCCTGGCTCTGTTTCAACACTAACTAACCTGTTTAATCTAGTCTATGCATAATGTAGTAAACTTGTTTCTTTTTTTAAAGCCCTGTATGTACATCTTAATTACATTTCTTGTTTTATTGTACCTTATATCGCATATACTGTAATGCTAACCTTAGAGCTTTTCTCCCCATACCGCTATTGAAAACATTTTTTTTGCTCGGTTTGACTATCCTGGCTAACAAATGTAACTAAATAAATAAAAATAAACTCATTAAACTCCTAATAAAACCGTGTTCCCACACTACAAATTTTCCTTTAACTACATTCATTGATTTAACTTTCGACTTGTTTCGAGTTTTGGAACCTCTGCCCTACTCCAGAGGTTGCTTATCAGGCATGTCCGCATAATAAAAACTGATCCCTCTTTATGTTTCTGTTTCAACTCTACCAACTTCCTAGAAGCTTTCCTCCCACCAAACAGAAGATCTTGCAGTCCTTAAGCTTCATGCGATTTGCCTGCTGGCTCTATCTCATTTTTCTATATTTTCACTCAGGCCAGTAATATTTAATACACATTCACTTCTATACTGTGCTGAGTTCCAAATCAGGTTATGGAAACTGATAGCTCTCCCTCACTCCCTCTTCTTACATTTTACCCACAAGTATGATCTATTTGCTACTGTGGGCCTCAATCGGTTGTTTTTCCTGACACTTCTTTATCTCTAAGATGCCTATGTTGCCGTGCTCTTCAAAAAGATCAAATAAATAAATTGTCTTGACAGATGTAAACTTGCTCATCTCCAGTGACATCAGTAAAGCTATTCTCCTTGCACCAAGCCAGACAGCATTATTATTCCATGGACTCCACCTAACTTTGAGCTATACCTCCTCAGTGCACTAACAGACTACTGAGTAAAACTGGAATGAAAAAGCTTGATTTTCTGCTGTACCAGCTTATTTTGAGGAGCAAAGAAATTATGGGCGGGCGGCCAAAGTGGTGCAGTGGTTAGCACTGTCACCTCACAGCAAGAGGTTCTCCAGTTCGATTCTCAGTTGGGGTGCCTTCTGTGCAGAGTCTGCATGTCCTCCCTTTGGTCATGTGGGTTTCCTCTGGGTGCTCCAGTTTCCTCCCACATCCCAAAGATATGCTGTAGGTAGACTGGATACTAAACTGGCCGTAGGTACGAGTGAGTGGTATGAACTACCACAGCAGGGCTAGCCACCCAACGGTGTAAACCTTGGATCAAGATGATTGTCACTATTAAAATGACACCATGACCTCATGTGCAAAATGGGAAAAAGGGGTTGAAGATGGATGGATGAATGGAGATATTAATGCAAATACAGACTAAACATATGAATTACTTCCTCTAAGAAGTAACTTTCAGATTAGATACTATTACTGTTCCAATTCTTTTAGGTTAGGACTTGGGGAAGAGTTGCTCTAGATAAGCTGGTGTCCACAGAAGTGGATCATGGTCAAATGGGGTCTGAGACAAGGTAATGGACCAGCCCCCCCCCCCCAAACACAGACGCAACGATTCCAGTGTTCCATTACTTTTTTCTTTCTTCCTAACTCCCATAAACACTGTTTAAACCTGTCCATGTGCATATTATTTTATTAACTTTTACAATGCTTACACAGATTTGATTTAAAACCTTTATTTCAAATTTTATACCACAGACACTGATGTTTTTGTACTAAAAAAAAGCAAAATAATTTCACACTGGAAACGGACTTAGCAATAGTAAACTTCTCTTGAAACTCACATACATTGAAAATACATCTGGCCAGTGGCAGATTATGTGTACATTTATATCCCCAGACGTTTCCCTAAGCCAGCAATTATATCTACATTGTTGACTAAATCTTTCTCAGATATCAGTGTCAAAAACATAATAATTATGACCAAAGTCACACATTTCAAATTTGTTTCACGCAAACACACACTTCTCCTGCAAAACCAGATCAGTGTTTAAAAATGAACAGGTAAGAGCATAAGGTACGTTTATCTAGAGAGAGACCTCCAACCCCACCAGCAGTTATAGCCACGTTGTTGACACTGTACACCCATTACTGTTATGAAGAATTAAATTAGATGTACTTTACTGGTAGTTTTGGATGAACTAAATGAAAATGTATAAAAAAAAAAACACTAGCATCAAAATATAAGATCCAGCCACAGGTATCACATTTTAAATAACTTAGTATTTATAAAAGCGAAAGAAATATCAACCACCTGATAACAGGGGGTTGGGGTTAGCATAATAATAAAGCTGTTTACCTCACAGACACAAGGGATATGGTTTGATTTTCACCTTTGAAGGGAAATTGGCTAGGCTTAAAATGGCCTGCAAGATCAGCTAGCCTAGCATCAACCTATGAACATATATTAAGCCAATACACACGATCTCTGCAGAAGTAAAAGTTATCTGAATAATTCTACATTAGAGAGAGATATTAGTAATGCAGAGGTTGCAGCTTGCAAACAACTTTGCATATAAGTACTTTGTCTACTAATGCAGTTTGTGTTCAGCCATTAAAGAACAAACTGCCTGTGTTACATTACAAAATAATGTGCTAGTGACATTACCATAATATGCCTAGAACTAGATCAGCTTTGCAATAGCAAATGTCTGGTAAATAACAACAGGTTCATAGTTACTCGGGATGCAGTCCTGGAGATCATTACTAAGCCTAGCACAAATTCCTAATTGCTCCAAAACAATGTCTAGTTAAATGACTTGCTCAGTATCACATGGGAAGTAAATGGAGGTGGAAATGTTAAAAACCCTGCACCTCTGCCACAGGAAGCAGCCCATTAACAAGTTAGAGCTACAGTCCTCTGTGATAACTACTAGCCAAACAGTTTTTAAAATAAATGCAGAAATCCTTTACAATCTGATCTTGTACAGAAGACAGTAAATAATAATATGCAATAATGGCTACATAAGGGATGCTGAAGATCAGACAGTTCTGGTCTTCACTAAATAATTCAGACTTCAGACTATATGACTTGACAAATGTAAAATGCTTTGCAGATGCTGGAGGCTCTAAAGAAGGCATTGTAAAAATATATTACTAAAATACAACATGTTTTGACTATATTACACAATAAAGGCCTATTAATGAATCAATTCATTCTTTTGCACAATTAATAAAGGAAAACTACAAACAACATAAATGCTACAGCAGTAGCTTTGTTCAACAACCCCCAAGTCATACACAAATCAGAAATATTACTTTACATAGCAAACTGTTTTTTATGGTGGGTTACATGATTGCAGGGCATCAGCATTTCATTTCTGACCTCCCTAGGTTTTCTCTGTCAGACTAGCAGACTACTTAAAAAGTTAACAGAACAACAGGTTTTGCATCAACATGTGTTTTGTGTACCAGATGAATCTGGGTGTGTCACTTGGTTTAAGGCTGGTAAAGGGTTTGATTCTGACAAGCCCCACAACTAAGTGGGGCATTTTACATAAATGCACAAAGTAAAATTTAGTATTCTGATGGCTGTTTCAGAAAGTAAAAACATTGGTTGTACTAATCAACCCATAGTAAAATGTAGTACCTGATAGCTGTTTCTGAAAGTAAAAATGTAGGTTGCACTCAATGTCAGTAAAAAATGGAATGCACACCATTATTGAAAGTATCTGTGACCAAATGCTACAAACAGAACACTTGACATTACTTAAAGCTGCAAGGAACACTTGCTCCTTCTGAAAGTAAAAACACTGGTTGTACCCAATGCAGTTACTGAAAGTAAAAACGAAACATCTGTCACTACTGAATGGTAGGCCAAATGCTTCATGGACTCTGGTGAACACCGGCATACAATCTTAACACAATTTTGCTACACTCTACTTTGAAATCTCCCACAATCCCTGTGTATATGCTTGCTCATGTTTCATTGGCTGAAAGCAGGAAGCAGCAGGATGTGGATGTAGATTTTTTTGTTTGTTTCTTAAAGAGGCGATACATGGTCACAGAAAAACTTTTCTTTTTTTTTAATTCTTTAAGTGACAGTACAAAGTCACTCACCAAATTAAGAAAACTTTTTTTATTTAATATGGCTGGCCCTCTGACAACATAGGGCCCCTAGGCAGATGCCTAGGTTGCCTAGTGCTGGATCTGGCCCTGGGTGTCCAAATAATTAATGCATTTAGGCACTGCAAATGTTTGCATACTTCTGAAGCACATTTAGTGTCTAAACAGTTTTGCTGCCTTTGCACTAAAACCAATTTTACACTCAGTAAAGTTATATTTCCCACTCCCTACATTCGGCTTTACTATTGCAGACACCTACTTCAGGATAGCATTACTTTTCGACACATCCCTTGAAATTCCCCACAACTCAAACTAGCTTTATTTTTACTGTGTTGTATAACACTGACCCTTTGATTATTCACTGTCTGATGATGCTTTATCGGCTGGGTATAGAGGGACTACTTTTTAACCTGATAACATTTTGACACTGCCCACAGGATGTGCAGATCTCTCTTACAGAAGGATAGCATGGCTCTGCTACAAAGCACAACCAACTTACAGTGTCTTGCAAAAGTGTGCAGCAATACTCATGTAGCAGCTGCAAAGATGTCACTCAGGAATGCAATTTTAAAAAAAGTGGGACATCCTTTCTGGCATTTTTTTCTGTATAATTAATATCTGGATTGCCTATGAACAGCTATACAATCTAACAAAATAGTAGCCTTTGTTTAAATAAATAAGGAAAACACAGGTAAACTGATTGATTAATCTAGCTCTCTACTGCTACTTTGGACAAAGGAGGAACTGGCTCTCCTGGATTTGGTGAAATGCTAAAGCAGGATTCACAGACAAAGCCTGCAGTTCTAAAATGCTCCTGACAGAAGTAGGGCAACAAGGAAACAATATTCTAAGACACAAATTTAAGGTCTGCCACAGCAGCCAGTTCACATGGGGAGTTGAGGGCTAATATAATGGTTAAGGGTTTACCTAATAAACATAAGGTCAGAGTTTAATTCTCATTTTTGGAAGGAAAACTGACTAGGCTTAAAATGGCCCACAGAGGCAAATAGCGTACTAATTACCTATGAACCTATGGTAGCAGATTCAAATTGTCTAGCACAACACAGAAGTTTTAATGAGGAAATGGATCTTTGATTTTGACAGACTTTTCAACTGTCCCTATTTTGAGAGCGCCTTCCTATTTTCAGGCCTGATTTAGGATGTCCCTATTTTTAGATGTATGTTCTTATTTTCAGCTCAGTATACTCCTTCACATAATTTTCTGAATCTCCCTCATCACTTGTGATTTTTGAATCTATCAAGTATACACACAAAAAAAAATACACGTCCAACATTCTAGTGGTATCAGTAACTTAAAGAAAGAGGGCATACATCTTGCAATTCCCTTTTTTTGAAGCAAAATATGTGACACTGTGTTGTAGAATTTTGAGATATAGTTCATTAAAGCCTACAGATTTTTGGCCACCTGTCTGCTTTTTAAACAGTTTTAAACATGTGTTTCTCAGTAATAGTCCACATTCTTACTGTGAGTGGGAAGAGTTATGTGGTTTTAGTATGCAAATTTGATGCTAATTAGATGCCTGGATTTTTAGCTGGATGATCCTATTTTTAAGAGGCCTTTGTTCTTAATTTCACTGTCTGCGGGTTGAGAGGCATAGATAGGTGATACAGCAGAAAGGTACCCTTTAAGAAAGGTTTGCAAAGTTTCAGAGAAATTAAAAACAAGGAATCAGCATCTTGATAAAAATCAGATACAGCTCAAGATGAACCCTGACTGAAGACTAACCAATATCAGAAGCAATGCTTTGCACTGGAATGGTGAATGGGTCTAAACCCTGGGTCACTAACCTTTGTAATAAACAAGCTTATTTCTTATTCTTGATCGCTAAACAGAAATTAGAAATTGGATTATTCTTCCCAAGTAAGACTGGTCCCTGTCTCTCTTTAGAAATGGGTAAACATGCAGTCAGCTACAGGGAAGGAATGTTTGGGTGAGGTTTACTGCATGGATGAGTAAGAAAGTTCCTGGATCGCCTCAGATGTAGAGGCTGTGCCAGAAGGAGAGGGCAGGTCAGGGGGAAAATCACACTTGCCAAGGCCATAACAGGGCTATCAGAATGACTCAGGTCTTGTGCAGCATGGTCATTCCCAGAAACTTGAGGATAAGGCTGTCATACGGTACTATGAAATATAGACTGCCAAACAACTCGAGAATTGTCAGGATTCAGTGTAGGTTTCAGTAAACAAGTAATTTTACACTTCAGCATCTCACACCCAACTGCCCACAACCCAGAACTAGCAGTGTACTCTGGTACAGGCTCATTTTTAAATGGCCACTGCCACACATTAATTTTAAAAGGCCAATACTGTTACATACTTAAGTATAATATATGTACATCCATTTTAGCAGCTTTATATCACTTTCCAATACAAAGTGAAAAGCATAAAGAATACCCAGATGTCACTTTTGGATAACAGCATCCTTTGCACATCATCCCACAGTAACAATACAGGAAAATAAGCTGTTGCACTTTGAACTGGATGAGGCTGCAAAGAGCTCACAGAAAGTCTTCACCCAGAGATGGAAAAGACACCATACCATACTACTGGTGGACTGGCAAGCGCCTCATGGCATCCAGTGCGATGACGCAAACAATCCCGGAGAAGCCAGCAGGGGCCCCTGGGAGTGTTCACTTTTCTTTGTAAAGGGCAGGGCTCCTTGGAATGGGTTCACACCAAAAGAGGGGCCCGCACCCTGGAAAGCGTCACGCATCTGGCAGTGACAGGTGAGCTCTCGCCGGCCCTTGAAAATCCAGGGGAGAGGGTGTAAGTCTTGCACCGGGCCATACCCACATCCGCAGCAGGTCTCCAAGGTGAACAGCCTCTGACATGTTAGAACAATGTAGGTAAGGGAAGTCGGCAAGCCAAATCCGTAACTTCAGGATAAGGATTGGCTCTAAGGGCTGGGTCAGTCAGGCTCGGGGGTAAATCGGGGCTGGGTGCGCACCACGGCTGGACAAGGCATCACCCCCTCGCTGCGCTCCCCCCTCCTGGGGGCTGGGGGGGGTGACGACTCTAGACACAGGCCAGGCCTTATCAGTGGATCGCCCCAGATGTGGCAGATGTCAGTCCTAACCGACGTCCAGCATCATCCGGCAGCTAGCAGCTGACTTAGAACTGGTGCTGACCAGGGGAATCACTGACAGATACCTGCTGGACTGCAGCTGACATTGAAAGGCAACTGGTTACAAAAGCCCCCTCCCAAAATCTCAAGTTGTCCAAACCTAAGGGGCAGGAATGTGTCTTCTCTGCTTGTTAAAATACTTTACTGCAAACAATGATAGTGAAGATGGCAACAGCAATGTGATGAAGATCTCTCTCTCTCTGAAATGCCTGCAGAGTGAGAAGGTTGAACCTCATTTCCCAAATATTTATGTACAAATCAGCCTTGTTGTCTGACTATATACCTTAGACTGTCTGCTCCCAATAATGCTCTCCCCATTTTAGAATACAGACATCCATGACAACTGTCACAGTAAGAAGGGGGGGGTCTGAAAGTGTCTGCCCGGACACAGAATGAACTTGTGACTGTATTAACTGATGCAATTCTTCCATTTTTGAGATATTCTAATCAGGAAGTCCATAAGCTTATCCTGCTGAACCTTGGGGGCCACCACAGCACTCTCACAAAGTGTTTGCCAGTTGATACCATGTAAATTCCATCTGTCAAACCTTAGTTCCCTCCTCCCCAACACATATAGATTATGCCTATCTAGAAACAAATGACTTTTCAGAAGTTGAAGTATGACACAATGAAGAGGTGAATTATGTCTGGAGGAAGGTAAATTTGAGGAGTCAGTGTCCAATCTGCATCTTACGAACATGATGGACTAAGTCTGCACCAGCTAGGACTTTGTGTTTACTACGACCCCTAAAAAGAGAAAAAGAGACAGAAGAGACTTCCAAAAGGTTATAGAACTGTCTGCAGTCAGGGCTACCAGGGATTAATCATGAAGGTGTGGGAAACCCTGGCACCCTACCACCTCAGGTATACTGCAACCAAAGACATGATGAACACTTTGGGAGCTGATAAGAGATCAAATGTTAGTTTTATAAACTGGATGTGACTACATCTCAACTAGATATGGAGAAATCTCCATAACTATTGTTGCCATGTGAAGAGGTGTCTTGGAAGTCCGAACAGCACACCAAGGCACCTTCACATAGACAAGGAAGGGTTAACTGCAGCACAACATGCAGATGGGTTCTGTGAGGATAAAATGACTGTGGCCACTTCAGTCCAGATTACACCTGAAATCAATTGCTTTCTCTTGGATAGCAAAAAGAACCTTGAGTAAAAGCCTAGACGTTGTTAATACGATGAGAAGACCTGCATGGCTCTTTTGCAAATAAAGTTCAACATCTCTGCTGCCTGGGATGGGAGAGAAAGGAAATGATGCAGCCTCTTCCACCACTGCTGCAGACTTGAAAGGAAGACAAATGCAGCAACAGTAACAAGGCTTTCACAGTATCAAGTTCTGGATAAGCACAGAATAATTACACTGCATGAAAAATAGGATATTTTATTTCAGTAAAATTAGTATACCTTCAACCTCACAATCTAACTTAGACTGCAGAAACATCATGGGACACTCTGGTCCAATACAGCAAGTCAGCTGCTAGAAGTACTCTTGTGTTCGTATAGACAGAGACCTCACTTTCAAAAAGCTTGTAAAGAACACAGTTAGGGAAATTAACCAAAACTATACAGCCTTCAATAAACCAAACCTTTTTCTGACTTCAAAAACAGTAATCATGCTAATCTGAACATTACTTCCCCTAAAACATAATGCGGTCATGGGTAATCTACTCAATACTAGATAGGCTTATCTATACTTAGACTCCAACACCCTTGTAAGAACGTATTGCATGACCTACACACATGTACTTTCAAACTACTACATGGGAACCTAAGTTCTCATATGTTCCAACTATTATCATGGAATAGTACTACTAGGGAATAAAAATGTTCAAATCAAAAGCTTCTTTATCGCCAGACAAAAACATCAAAATGGGAGATAAAGATATGTGCTCACTTCTTACATATAACTGGAACAAACTGCCCCCTAACATTCACAGCAGTTAAATATCTATAACATTTTAAATTCTAGTTAAATAATTATTTCCTCATAGAAGTGTCTTGAAACTCATTTGCTTGTAGCTGCCAGAAGTGTTTCTACTATTTCAATGCAGTTGAAGCGCAATACCTCAAAGGATTTAGAGATTAAAAGAAATTGTCACAGGAAACGCAACAGTAAAACATAATGCCTTACCTCTGTCGAAAGCCACAGGCTGTGCATATATAATTGGTCTGTTCAGAGTGATCAGCACAGCCTCTCTGTTTGATGAACCACTGATTTCCTCTTGAAAGGCATTCCTCAGTCCAATTCTTGTTTTAAAATAAGCAACCTGGTTGAAGTCTGAGCTAGCTTCTTCATATACCTTGATAAGCAATAAATAAATAAAACATTAATACATTAAATATATATCAAAACATCAAGCAATCAATTCTATAGTCTGGATTTGCACAAGTTTAAGGCTTTAAATAATCCACTAAAATGAACCAGAAGTTCTTTTCTATTTGGAGAGGAACAAAAAGGTAATAAAGGAGATGAAGGCCCATTTACTTGTTCAAACTTTTTAAATCTCTACAAGAATACTGATATGCGAGCACTCACACCTGTTGACACTTTTTAAAATTATTTTATTTATTTAACACTTATTAACTGGGGTAAAATACTGACTGGATATGATCAATTTCAGTCTCAGCTTATGGAGGGCATACTACTCAGACAAGCTCCTCGTGGTCCTGCAGAGTGGTCCTAGCTACAGAGAACTCAGAAAAGCGACTACTTTCTGGATTTAAGTATCTTTGCTGTTTTTTTACTTGGAATAGCTTCTCTAGCTTACCCTAAACAAGCTTAAACTGTTTTTTTAGCTGTTTGCTGCATTATTTTAATATCTGCACTTAAAGTTACATTTTAGTCGAATTTGATCGAAAGTTTGTTTGTTTGTTTAATTTAACTGTTGAGGCTGCCCACTAAAGTGTGCTAGCCTGTGTAACTGATTTATTACTGTCTCTGCATTTTCTGTGTGTTTCTATCTAAAAAAAAAAAAAATCCTTGTTTTCCCGCCTCTCCTCGACTAGTTTAGACCAGTTTACAGGCATTGCTGTATTCTGGGCTGTGGTGTAGTTCCTGTGTTGTCCATTACCTTACTTGGATAGAAGGAAGTTTCTTTGCTCACCAGTGGGAGTGGGGAGCCTTGAGCAGCCTACCTGTCCCTGTAGGAAGTGACCTCAGCACAAGAGCTGTAGTAATTGGTTGTTTTGGACCATTTCTAGCTCTTTTGAAGTTCCCTGTTTAAAATCCACCTCTGGGCGTTTTTTTCTGGCTATACTACTCAGACAAGCTCCTCGTGGTCCTGCAGAGTGGTCCTAGCTACAGAGAACTCAGAAAAGCGACTACTTTCTGGATTTAAGTATCTTTGCTGTTTTTTTACTTGGAATAGCTTCTCTAGCTTACCCTAAACAAGCTTAAACTGTTTTTTAGCTGTTTGCTGCATTATTTTAATATCTGCACTTAAAGTTACATTTTAGTCGAATTTGATCGAAAGTTTGTTTGTTTGCTTAATTTAACTGTTGAGGCTGCCCACTAAAGTGTGCTAGCCTGTGTAACTGATTTATTACTGTCTCTGCATTTTCTCTGCATTTTCTGTGTGTTTCTATCTAAAAACAAAAAAAAAAAAAAATAATCCTTGTTTTCCCGCCTCTCCTCGACTAGTTTAGACCAGTTTACAGGCATTGCTGTATTCTGGGCTGTGGTGTAGTTCCTGTGTAGTCCATTACCTTACTTGGATAGAAGGAAGTTTCTTTGCTCACCAGTGGGAGTGGGGAGCCTTGAGCAGCCTACCTGTCCCTGTAGGAAGTGACCTCAGCACAAGAGCTGTAGTAATTGGTTGTTTTGGACCATTTCTAGCTCTTTTGAAGTTCCCTGTTTAAAATCCGTGTTTGCACGGCTTTGCGCGGTTGTGCGCATAACTTCTTCTGGCTCCGCCAAGTCTGCTCTTCAAATTTTCCCTTAAGGAAGCTCTACTCTTAGTATAATCAGACTACTCGCTATATTATAAGCCTAGCACTTGTTCTCAAAACTTCTCTACTAAGTAAGCACTCTCGTACTAAGTAAGCACTACATCCACCTACCACCCCTGTGAATATCCACTTCCCTTAAAGGCACAGCACTCCCTTATACTGTTCTAGCATGTCGAGTGGCAGATTTCTGGCGTCCTCTCCAGTTCAGCTGGTAAATCTGGGTATCTTGAGACAATGCTACAACTGTCTCATGTGCACAGACAAGCCTCTCCTCCTCCCAACAAACACAAATACATGTGAGAGATGCACCTATATAGCCAAGCTGGAGGCTGAACTCTCTCAACTCAGGGCTGGCATGACCAGACAGGAGGAGATGGTAACCACACACACAACAAACCCAGTCCCACATAGACCTACCACAACTACAAACCAAACACATAAAAACACAAAGACATACTCGGAGGCTCTAATAAAAAACTTACCAAAACAACAGAGGCTCCCAAAGCAGACATCCAAAAACCCACCACCTCAAAACAAAACACATGCAACACATACTTCAATAAATCAGTGTGTCAATCAATCACAGCCATTAAGGCCAAGCACCATGCCTGATACACTAGTAATAGGTGACTCTATAGTCAGACACACTGATGTCCCGCTTACCAGGCTGAACAAGGAGAGGGTGACTGTGAGCTGCCTATCGGGAGCTAGGATCCGCCACATAACACACGCACTAAGGTCACTCCAAAGCAAGTACAAATATGACTCCGTCATTGTCCATGCTGGCGTGAATGACCTGAGACGTACCTCCCTGGACTACATGAAAAGAGACATAGAGGAGCTCTCTGATTATGTAGCCCAGGCTGGTATGACTCTGACCCTGAGCAGCAACTTGCCCTCACCAAGAATGATGCCACAATACTAAAACAAGATGATTGGCTTTAATAATTGGCTCAAGTACTGGTGTCATTCTAAGGGGATCCAATATCTGTCTGTCTGCCTGGGATGACATGTTGGACAAGCCACGCTGCTTCGCAAGGGACGGCTTGCACCTGTCACCACTGGGCTTCTGGATATTGGCTAAGGCTCTTGCCACCCCCATAGTGCCTTTTTTAGGCAAGGCTCAAAAGACAAACCCACCTCCTTAGAAAATAAAAATGGAAAAAAACTAAGGGTAATGCTGTTCAACGCCAGAAGTCTAAATCTCAAGATGCAGGCTCTCGATGCACTCCTCATTATGGAGAACATCGACATCTGTGCAGTAAACTGAAACCTGGTTCAAGGCTCCTGAGAGCACTCCAGCATTACCAGGCTATACCTCGAATCATGCTTTTCGGCCCCAAAACCCGGGCTGAACCACAAAGGGAGGGGGAGTGTCCATATTCATCAAGGACACCCACACCTCCAGGTTAGTAGCAACACATGAAGCATCGGAGACCATACAGGTGCAACTAACCATAGGCAAAACTGCTATACAACTGGTAGCATGTTACAGACCACCCTCCCAATCTCATGAACCCCACTCAGCCTTCCTGAAGACATTGGAGGATATGAATGTATCACAAAATACCATCATACTGGGAGACTTCAACTTCCCAAACATAGATTGGGTACATTATTCTAGCCCTAACACCCTAGCACAAAGGTTCCTGGAATTCATAAATTCAAATGCAGTTGAACAACTAGTCACCTCTCCCACTAGGGGAGATAATATACTAGACCTGATCATCACAAACATGGGGACAAAATGCTCCACACCGGAGGTATACCCCTCACTAGTGAGATCTGACCACAAACTAATCACCATGGATATACATATCACACCTCCACCCCCAGCACAAAAGACCACAGTGAAAAACTTCTCAAAAGCAGACTTCACTCTTCTTAAGACTGAGATGGCATCCTTTAAGCCCACTGGGCCAGTGGATACCACGTCCCACAATGCCGAATCCTTCACAAATGCTTTCTATGGACATCTCCAAAAATGCATGGATCATGCAATCCCAAATAAATCCAAGTCCCTCTCCACCAAAGGCAAGCATCCTGTCTGGTGGACCTCAGCCATTAACAAATTGTATAACAAAAGAAGGAAGCTACTGCACGACAGAGCAAAATCCCATAAAGGGAAGACATCTCTGATCAACACAAGCAGAAAACTACGTTCTCTCATAAAAACTTCCAAGGCCAACTTTGAGAGAAAAATCGCTAAGGACACTAAAGATAACCACAAAGCCTTCTTCAGCTATGTTGGAAACCCTCAGATATGCCCAGAGTTAGTTCACAACAACAAAAAATACACTGAGCCCACAGATATTGCCAACATTCTGGCTGACAGGTTCAGTGCAAATTTCTCCCCTCCCTCACCCCCAAAAGAAGAAATACTTATCCCAGCTGAATGTAATCTCCCTGTCATCTCAGATGTCCAAGTGAGAGCCGCCCTCAACAAAGCTAAAAACACAGCATCAATGGGACCTGACGGTATCCCGGATTGCTTGCTACGTGAACTCCAAGAGGAGCTAAACCCGCACATAAAAATGCTATTTAACCTTAGCCTTACTACAGGATATGTACCTGAACACTGGCGTACAGCAACAGTGGTCCCACTCCACAAAGGGGGTACCTCTACAGACCCTGGGAACTACCGCCCCATAAGCTTAACCAGCCTGGTCTGCAAAGCTATGGAAAGAATCATTATGGAACTCATAAACAGAGACATTGGGGACCTACAGACACTTGACCCCACCCAGTTCGGCTTTGTAAAGGGCAGATCCTGCCTTTTGAACCTGGTTGACTTTTTTGAAACAGTCACTAGAGCCATTGATGAGGGCAAAGCAGTCCATACAACCTACCTGGACTTGGCTAAGGCCTTCGACACAATACCCCACTCAGGCATCATAGATAATCTCAACAGCTTAAACGTAAACCCTTATGTCACTAGATGGGTTGCAAACTGGCTAAAGGACAGAACCCATAAAGTTAAAATCGCTGGAGCAATGTCTGACTCAAAGCCAGTCACAAGTGGTGTCCCACAGGGATCTGTCCTGGGACCCCTCTTGTTCAGCATTTATTTCTCAGATGTTAAAGCAAACATGGGAGGGTTGTGGCTGACAAAGTTCGCAGATGACTGCAAACTAGGCGCCATAGTCGATACACCAGCGGACACATACATCCTACAAAAAGGCCTCACAGAAATGGACAACTGGTGCCGGAGTCATGGCGTTAAACTAAATGCCAAAAAATGTGGAGTCATCCCCTTTGGGAAAAAGAAAGTACCCACAAATTATTACATAGACAGCAACCCACTGAGTACCGAAAAAGTAATCAGAGACCTAGGGACCCAAGTCGACAGCGACCTCTCATTTGACACCCATGTTGCCAAAATGGTTAGAAAAACATTCTACCTTGCACACCTTATCATGAAGGGATTCACATCCAGATCCAAGGATGTCATTGTACCCCTATACTCCTCCCTCATCAGACCCATGATTGAGGACAATGCCCCATTTGGTATGTACCTCACCCGGCATTTGCAACAGCTGGAGAGACCACAAAAGTACCTCACCAAGAGGATCAAGGGTCTCCAACATATGTCTTATTCTGCCAGACTAAAGAAACTCCAGCTCTATTCAGTAGCATACCGCCTGCTCAGAGGTGATCTCTGCCTGACATACAAGGCCATGTCCAATCAGGAACTGATGGACATGCTCCACCTCAAAAAATCCAAATCCATCAGAATCACGAGAGGTAAAGACTTAAACCTCGGCACAAGTATGAATAGGACATGCTGGAGGGATAGATTCATAACCCAGTGGCTTCCCATGCTCTGGAACAAGATCCCAGTTCATGTTAGGCAGAGCCCCTCACTGACTCTCTTCAAGAGAAATCTTGATGAGTGGATGGGAGATCGTAAGTTTACCCCAGGGGTCACATCTGTGTCACTGCTAGACAGGGGCACAGTAAACTAATTCTATTATATAAGGGGACCATCACTGTGTCACTACTAGTCAGAGGCACAGTATTCTAAATCTATTCTGTGCATTTTTTGTACCATTTCATGGGGTGGCGAAAGCCACATCACTATGGCTAGGCTTACAAATGCCCCAGGGCAGATAGCCTAGTACAAAACTATGAAACTATGGACTACAGATGAGTACACTGAACTATATAACATGAGTAGTCAAATTAGACATGATGGAACATGACATATTAGAAGATAATGAAATTATTTACACTATAATGGGGTCGGGAGGGAAAGAAGTTTCTTATGTAACTAAGTGAAGGAAATGTAAAAAGAGTAAGGTGAGCAGAGGGAAATGAGAAAAGTGAAACAAAGCTTTTTATTAGAGATGGGAGGGATAGAAGATGATCAAGTGATGTGACTGGATGACAGACATTGGCACTGAGCAAGTAACTGGAGATGGGCTTTTAGCTGGGAACAAATGACAAGAGGAGGTGTCTTTGATGCAAGGGAGGAGGGACAGATATTCAAAATGTTCAAAGAATTTCTGATGAGAATCAACCAAAGGGACAAATCTTCTCCAGTGACAGCCTATCTAGTAATTTCTCAGCAAGTATATCCACAAAAGCCATGTTCCCTGTGGCTTACTATGGTATCCTGGCCACCTGAAAATACAGTGCTGCCTTCTACACTACCACATTCCTGAAAATTAAATGAATCAGACCTTCCAAAAAGAGAAAATGGTGAATATCTTGGATACCAGGAATGAACTGAAGATATAAAGAAGTTATGCACTCACCATAACGTTCCAGGTTTGTTGTCCATCTCACCATTCATTCTTATTGGTTAGGCTCGGAGCCGATCCTCTGCTCCGACACGGCTGCATACTATGGCTCAAAGTCTTTCACTTGGCTCGTAGCTGGACACCTCTCCCATCATGTAGTGTGTGGTTCCCCACATCTTGTTTGCTGCTAACCCTAACTATATATGTAAACTAGCCTCATAATAAAGGATACTAATGAAGAAAGAAAAAGTCAGACGAGCTCCTTGCCCAAGGAGGAGATTCCTCTAGAAGTCCTAGGCAGGGGGACAGTGGGAGGGATCGTAAGAATGAATGGCAAGATGGGCAACAAACATGGAACGTTATGGTGAGTACATAACTTTTTTATGTTATGCTGTCCTATCTCGCCTTCATTCTTACTGGTTGGGACAGTGTCCCTAGCACCATATTCCCTGGGTGGCTCATGGAAGCACACTTTTCAGCACAGTGGAACCAAAGGAGGACCTGTCCCTGGAGGCCATATCCACTTTGTAATGAGTAATGAAGGTGTACGGTCTTGCCCGGTAGCAGTGGCGCAAATACTGTCCATTGATAGCCTAGCTCAATAAGAAAATGTAGCCATGGCCCAAGTATGATGTCCTTTGACTATGAATGGTAGTTGTCTGTTATTAGAACTGTAAATAAAGGTAATACAATTTTGAAAGCCAGTTATATAGTGAGACTGGAATGCCTCTTTTTTCCTCTGAAAAAGAAATGAACAATTGATCAGACTTCTTGAAATATTTGGTTCTATGTAAATAGAAACAAAGTTGTCTATGCACATCTAACAAGTGTAGCTTGTATTCTGCCTTGTTGCCATGATTAGGAAAGAACACTGGCAGTTCATTGGATTGATTTAAGTTATTCTGAGAAGACCTCTTGGGTAAGAATGATGGGTTGGTTCAGAGAGATACTCTATCCTTATGGAATATCAGATAAGGATGTCTGATTGATAAAGCTTGCAATTTCAAAACTCTCCTTGCAGAGGTAATAGTAACTAAGAAAATTGCTTTCCAGGACAGAAATTTGAGGTCACAAGTTGATGAGGGCTCAAAAGGGGGTAAGGTCAGATACATTACCACAAAATTCAAGTCCCATGGTGAGAGAGGTTCTTTAAAGGGGAGTCTTAATAAGCAGGTGCCTTTCAAGAACGCTTTACATAACCTGTGTGACATCAGGTTTGAAGTTCTGTTGTATATTTGTATATGTGATAATTAGAGATTGCAGCTAACTGCACCTTAACAGTAGCTGCGGCTGAACCTTCTTGAAAAAGCTCTGATAGGAACTCATGAACAGAAGTGATTGGGGCAGAAAAGGGGTCAATGTTTTTACTGTGTGCCCAGTATGAGAACCTCTTCCATCTACTAGAATAGAACTTCCTCATTGCAGCCTTGTGTGAGGACACCAAGATGTGTTTAACTACTGGCGTAAAATTGTGAAGCCTGACTAAGTTGGGAACTGGAGCAGCCATGCTGTCAACTTGAGGGTTTGGAGGGAGGGGTGGAATGTTCCCGACATACGAGTCAGAAAGTCTGGAACTGGGTCCAGAGTCCAGGGTTCCTCCTGAAGATGAGGGCGGAAGAAGGAAAATCAAATCTGATGAGGCCAGTATGGAGTGATGAGAATTATCTTGCTTCCTAACGAGTAGGCTTTCTGAATGACTTTGGGTATTAGGGGAAAAGGGGGAAAGGCATACAGTAGTCCCGAGGGCCAATTGTGGACAAGTGCATCCCTTGTTGACTCCCCCGGAGGGGGGAATTAGGGCAATGTAGCTGCTGCATTTGGCATTCATGGCAGTGGCAAATAGGTAGCAGCAAGGCTGGCCCCATTTTTGGAATATCCTTTCCACTATTTCTTTCTTTAGGGGCCATTCGTGGGGAATCAATATTGCTCTTCTGAGCTTGTATGTTATCACATTGGACTTCACCGGGATGTGTGATGCTATCAGAAAATGTTGGGAAGAGATTGCTCATTGCCATACTCTGAGGGCCTCTCAGCAAGGGTGTAAGATTTGGTTCCTCCTTGCTTGTTTATGTACCAAACCACCAACATATTGTCTGAATGAATTGCAATTGCTCCTAGTGGAAGAGAGTCCTGAAGTCCTTGCAACGTCAAGAGCACTGCTCTCATCTCTAGAACACTGATGTGCAAATGGGTCTCGTTTTCCTGCCATGTGCCTTGGACTGTCCTCCCCAAATAATGCCCTCCACCCTATCTGGGAGGTGTCCGTGGTCACAGTTGACAGAGGTTGTTGTGGGGTAAAGGGTCGACCTAATGTGACATGACTGGAAAGGAGCCACCATCTTAGATCTTTCTTGCATGACTCCGTAATCCTGATCTGGTGAGACATAGGAAGTTGTTGTAAGGACCACTGAGAAAAAAGGAGCCATTGAAGAATTCTCATGTGCATTCTGGCTAAAGAGACTAGTGTTATGGTTGCTGCCATGGTTCCTAGGACTTTCAGAACTATTTTCACTGCTACTTTTGTCTTTGGCAAGAGATCAGTAATCTGTTGTCTGAGCGCAAAAAGTCTTTCTGCTGGTAATATTGCCATCATAGAGACGGTGTCTATTTCTGTTCCTATAAAGGTAATATGCTAACAAGGCAGATTTTTCTAAATTTATTGTTATCCCCAATTGAGAACAGATTTGTAATGTGGTGTCTCTTGACTGTTGTGGTAGTGGTGGTGGCAGTCACTAGCCAGTCATCTAGATATGGAAACACTTGGAATCCCAGTCGTCTCAAGTGAGCCGTGACTACTGCCATGCATTTGGTAAACACTCTGGGAGCTGTAGTGAGACCAAAGGGCAGATCTCGAAATTGGTAATGACGGACTCCCAGCTGGAAGCATAGATAACTCCTTGATGGTCTGTCCATTTTTAGGTGGTAATATGCATCTTGGAGGTCTATTGAGCACATCCAATCATCTTTCCCTAAAAAGGGAAGAACTGACTGCAGTGTTACCATTTGGAACTTGGACTTCTTTATGGATTCGTTTAGTTTGCTGAGATCCAATATAGGTCTTCAGTCCACTGTTCTTTTCGGCACTAAAAAGGATCTTGAGTAAGTTCCGAATCCTATCCTATTTGGTCTGTGGGGACTTCTTGGATGACTCTCTTCTCTAGCAACTTTTGAATCTCTATAGTTGCTTGTTCCCTTTCACTGGGTAGAACGTCCGGGATTCTGAGTTTCGGGATGGGAAGGCAAAAGGGAATGGAATGACCTCTGGATATTATATTTTGTGCCCACTTATCTTTTGTGATATCTCGCCAGGCTTCTGGGTACAAAGATAATCGCCCCCCTGAATGCCTCCAGAGTAGGACAGACGGGCCTCTTTCAGGAGCGCTGGAAGGGTTGCCCGTGAAAGGAATCATGGTCACCCTGGTTTTGCAGACCCCCTCTGCCTCATTAATGACATATACCATTATAACCTCCCCCTCTGTCCCTGGGGGAGGATTCACCTCTTGCATCCAGAAAAAAACCCTGGGATTCTTGAACTACATCCCCCCCCCTTCTGACCCTTAGGATAGGGCCTTAAAGGTACAGAAAAACGTACTCCCATGGCAGAGAGAGTTTTTCCTTCTTGCTCGCATCTGGTGAGTGTGTCTTTGCAGTTTGGTCTAAAGAGTGAGGAACTATTGAAAGAGGCAATGACAAAGGTCAACTTAAAGGTTCCGCAAAATTACACAAATGCATCCAGGAGTGTCTCCCAAGGGAAACTCCTGAACCCGCTGCCCTGCTCACTCCATCTGCTGCATAAGAAATCAGCCTCATGGAGAAGTTAACTATAGAATTTCAGGTAGATAGCTTTCAGGTCACCTTGTCTGACACCCATGCAGCCAGTGAACCTTGGAGAGTATCTCCTAACTCCTTCAGGAAATCTCTTTGTAGACTAGTGAAGAGTGTAAGGTAGTTCAGCGAGCTGAGGGTAAAAGTCACTGATGAGAAAATACGCTTCCCTATCTGTCCATCATTCGAGATTCCTTGTTCGGTGGATGGACAGATGAGGGCATTTCATAGAGTTCCTTCTTGGTGGTTGCTGCCACCAACATAGCCTCTACAGGGATGCCTTTAGTAAGAAAGTCTTTCTCTAATGGAGCTGTTACAAATGTACTCGGCCTCCAAGGGACTGGTTCCATTCTGTCTGGTGACTGCCACGCCTCCTGACTAACCAATTCCATTAGTTCATTGAAAGGCGGAGACACCCAGGAGGCTGAAGGTTGAGATCCGAAGGCCTTCAAGTATACCAACTCCTCCTCAGAAAGGTTGATGAACTTCCAGCCACCTCTCTGTTTCAGGATTTCTAAAATATCTGCAAAGGAGATATCTTCAGAGGGCGACTGTGGGGACAATTCCGACTCCGCGAGGTCGGTGTCAGAGGTGACTGACTCGTCTGGTGAGTCCAGATGCTTCCTCTTGCATGTTTTCTTCTGAGGAGTCTCCTCAGAAGGGTATTCCGTGGAGGTCTCAGAGAGTGTGATTCGCCCAATGGGGCTGCCTGAAGCCTTGAATCTCCGCTGTCCTGAGGATGGAGTGGTGCAGAGACAGATGCCAGTGCTTTGAGGGGTGACTACCAGTACCATCGTGTAGCGCTGCAGGAGACGACAGCACATGCCTCATCAGCTCAAAAGCAGGTCCCAAGGACGCCTCCAGTTCAGAAGTAGAAAAATTCCTTGGCTCAAAGGAGACTGGCTCCGAGCCTGATGTAGGAGCCAAGCTCATCTACGCCGATGCCCTGATAGGAAAGCTCGGAACCGAAGAACCTCAGGTCTGAGCGTCTTGCCCAGAATCGGCCAGAGAGCTTAAGCCCCTAGAAACCCGAATGTCACAGAGGGTGTCTGAGCAAACAATGGTTCCAAAATCTCCCGGAGGGGACTCGGAACTGAAGATTCTACAGCAATCGGTACCTGGCACTCCGGCTCCAAAGATCCAGCTTGGTTTGGAGGAGGAATCGGTGTGGATGAAAGAGTCTTAGTCTGCTCCGGAACCAGTTCCATCAGAAACGAAAATAATGTATCCAGCGCCGGCGACTTCAGTAATCTGCGTACAACCCTATCTACATCATCATCGGATAGGGTTTTAGAGGACCTGGAAGAAAGGGTAGGTGAGCGAGATCTCTTCAATATGGCAGATATTAAGGTAGGGGAGACTGGTAGCAATTCAGTGGACCGGCTCCATAAGCTAGTCTCTCTGGGCTCCGAAGGCTGTGGAGTCTAAGGACTCGACTTGACCAATTCCAAAAAGTTTCTCGGCTCCAAATGCTGTGGAGCCGAAGAGATGGATTTTTCTGAAGAAGTTTTAGATATTTTTGCTGGTGGTTCTGAATGACCCGATGAAGAAGAAGAAGGAGAGGGTCTTTTGAAGAAGGAGACTTAGGCTTGGAGGAGGTACTCTGACTTTCTAGAGCTTCATAGAATGGAGTCTTCAGTAACTCTCTGACAATTAATTTATTCTTTCTCTCCTGCAAAACCATGCACTAAAGGAATGACAAAAGCTACACAGCTCCTGAAGGTGAATGGCCCCCAAGCAGTAGACACAAATGCTATGGCCATCAGTTACTGACATTTTTTGTGAACATTTTTGACACTTTTTAAAGCCAGATGGCTTTGGTTCCTTTTTTCTACTCTCCTTAGATATAAAAAGAATGGAAGGGACTGCAAAAACACACTAAAAATAGAATATCAATTACAAACACACTCTACGCAAAACACACCTAATAATCCAAGCCTAAGGAGTACTCTAACAAAAAACAAACTCACAGCACATCTATTTGAAATTAAGATTCAGCTCTGCCCTCCAAGTTAGATGGGCACTAGGCCTTCTAACAAACAGACTTCTCCTTTCCAGACAACCATCTTCTACCTCTTTTTTTGCACCAGACAGCATCACAGGAGAGCACTGTTACTAAAAGAAGAAAATGTAAGCAAGAAGATAAGCTACGTCATCTAATTCAAATGGGCACTTGGCTCTCTAACTTAAATGATCCAAGACTCAGAAATAAGATAAACACACACACTAGAAAGGGAAGCAGTAAAGCTTAACGATGGGATATGGAGAAACAGGCCTGCAACTAAGGGGATGGCCAATTCAAGCAGTTAACACAGTAAAGAATATAATAAACAACACACACAACACTAGAAGAACAGCTATCCATAAAAAAACACTTCTATATAACTAAACAGCAAAAAAACAGCTACAAAAATGTCAGATATTTAAATTTTTCAAAACTTACACACAACCAAGATGAAAGAACCTCCGATCTTGTTAAGCGGCAAATGATATCTGGGAAACCACACACTGCATGATGGGATAGACGTTCAGCCACAAGTCAAGAGAAAGACTTCGAGCTATAGTATGTGGCCGAGTTGGAGCCGAGGATTGGCTCCGAACCCAACCAGTAAGAATGAAGGCGAGATAGGACAACATAACATCTCATGTTTTAGTGTCCATGAGGTTAATGCACTTGTTAACTGGGTAAATTAAATGGTCTTTCATCCATAACCTAGGCCACAATACTAAAGGTCCATGCAAAACACATATGCGCCATAAATATATAGATGCAAACACATTAGCATCCAACAGCATGCTTTGGGAGGTGGGAAGAAAGTGGAGTAGCCAGGTAAAACAACTTAAGGTCATGGAAGGAATGTACAAAACACTACACAAGTGGCCACAGGTCAGAACTGTGCCCAGGACCATGGAAGTTAGTTTGGGGGTTTTCTGCAGGCGTTCTCACATTTCTTTGTCAACCTTCTGCACAATCATCACAGGGCAGATGGATATGGAACTAGTGAATTTTTGGACAGTTGTAGCTTCACTCTGGTAGTAACCACTGCTATCCTCATAACTGAAGCTGTCATTTGGCTTGGTATTCCAGCCTGATACTGTTACGTGGAACTGGTGGCAGAGCCAGTACCATGGTCTGACTACTACCTAGTTCAATTCAGGTTTGGGCCCCAGTGACTTAACCATCTGATAGTGAGCTGATTCTTTACAGAGATTTACATAATACCACTACTAGCATTATTACACCCTTGTTGGACGACTTCGTTGGGTGATCAGTGCTGATGACCAACAGTCACTGGTCACCTCCTGTAACATGATGGCAGCTGCTATTCTGATTATGCAGTCCCTGTGTACGTATGCATCTTCAAGGCCTTTAATATATCACAGAATACAACTGAGTTTCATGAGATGCAAAGGTCTCGGCTGTGGTTAAGACTACGCATGGAAAAACAAACTGATTACTGGAAGACCAATTTAGTATAGATGCCCATTACACAGCATATGAAAAACACAAATTATTATAAAAAGCCAGTGTTCTTACCTGGTGAGATCTCTGCTACATCTAACCATTCATCAATATTCTTTTAGATGGTGAGCAGGTCCTGCAGCCTTGCATGTCTTACCAGTTTCCCAGTTTAATTTCTCCACTTGGGTTTCCAATACCATGAAGGGACCGGACTCCATTCTTAAGTCAGAGTACGACTGGAGTTCATGAAATTAGTACTGTTTCAGTCACGCATGTTAGCCAAGAACTATATCCTTCTGTAATTCATATAAGGTTACACGTACTGGTAGCATATCTAAGTAGGACTGTAAATTAATTTTTATTAGACTTACTGCTCCTACTACTACTGGGACTGTTTTGGTATCTTTCTTCCACATTGCTCTCATTTCTGCCTACAAATCCTGATATTTTATGCCTTTGTCTCTCTCTACGTGAGACAATGTAATCACTGGGTGTATCAATGTTACTTTTGTCTTTTTTTCATGGACTACATCATCTGGTTTTCTCATCTACTTTTGAACTGTTAATAATGACTGATCTCATGTGACAAACTTCATCACTTTCTACAATGCTTTGTGGTTCAATATTTTCCAATACATTTCAGCTACTTCTATAGTGCAACACTTGCACAATCTGCAGTGCGACAGTCTTGTCACATTATTGTACCTTTCTGCATACAGGCCCTCTGCCATTACTGTATCACACCTAGCAATAAGAAGTGTGACTGTTTCCAGTTCTTTTTTTTTTTTTTTTTTAAAGAACCTGCATTTGTCTGTTTCTACTACCCTTCCAATGGATTTTATAAACCAATTAAGTAGCCCACTATTGCTGGCCATAATTAGCCTTTTATCTTTTGGTTTCAGTTCACCTCTCTCTAAACATTTCTGTGTCAAATTCTGGTCAACATGAGGTTGGGTTCCAGGTGATTTCTGTATGTGACACTATATTTATGGATTTTCCTATTTTTTTTCCTTCTGATCTGAGCCTTTTCTGTGTATTCTTTCCTTTGTTGTTTGCTGTCTGATTTTTGTCTACTTCTGGTTTGACTTCCATGTCCACTTTATACTGAATGCTTCTGCTAAACTAAGCAAATATTTTATCTTAGACCTTTCCTTATGTTTTAAAACATTTTCTATATTTGGAACTGGTGGGTCATCAAATATGTATGCAGTCTCACAATTGCAAATCTAAGTGTACTCAGTTTCGAGGAATATATAATCTTTTTACACCAATTTTATCTACCATTTAGGTTCGCAGGTGTGTACTAGGCTAATGGCCCTGGAGCCTTTACAAGCCTAGCCTACAGAAGTGCCCTGGCATCATGCCGCCCAACATTAGTTCCAGGTGCCTCTATCAAGTACAGCCACTGTAGTGATCCCCAAGGTAAGCTTTCTATTACCCATCCACTCATCAAGATTTCTCTTTTAGAGGGTCAGTGAGGTGCTCTGCTTGACATGTATGGGAAGTCTGTAAAGAGCATGGGCAGACTCTGAGTGAGGAATCTGTCCCTCCAGCATGTTCTGTTGATTGTGGTAATGAGGTTGAGGTCTCTGGAGAGTGTGGGGCGGAGGGATTGGGATTTCTTTAGATGTTGCATTTCTAACAGAGCTGGGTCAGACATGGTCACCCCTGATCATTATTAGTAAAAAAATACGAGCACTCATAAAATCAACTAAGGCCAATTTTGAGAGAAAAAATTGCATGGATTCAACAATCATAAGGCCTTTTCAGCTTTTCAGCTATGTTAGGAACCTGGGTGGACCTTTGCAATTCAAGAAGAGATCGCCTTCAAGTAGGCAATATGAGACAGAGAATAGCTGAAATCTTTTAAGTCTGTCTGTGTAGGACATGTATTTAATGCCTATGATCCTCCTCTTCATGAGGTACTTCTGTGGCCTCTCCAACTGTTGCAGTTGTCAAGTGAGGTACATGCCAAATGGGACATTATACTTGATGATTGGTCTAATGAGGGAAGAGCAGAGAGAGACAACGACCTTTTTCTTCCTGTATGTAAAACCCTTGGTAATGTGATGTGCCACATAGAAAGACTTTCTGACCACTGTGGCAATGTGGTGGTCGAAGGAGAGGTTGCTGTCAACCTGCATCCCCAGATCTGTTATAACGCTTTCAGTGTTCAGTAGGCTCCCATCAATGTGGTAATTAGTGGGAATTGAGTTTTTAACAAAGGGGATGATGATGCATTTTTGGCGTTAAGCTTAAGGCCATGGTTTCGACACCAGTCATTGGTCTCAAAAAGGCCTTTCTGTAGGATGTCTGCATCACTTGGGGAGTTAATAATGGCTCCCAGCTTGCAGTCATCTGCAAACTTGGTCAGCCAGAGTCTCTTTGTGTTGGCCTGGACTTCTGAGAAGTAGAAGCCAAACAGGAGAGGTCCCAGGACCGATCCCTGTGGGACTCTCACTCGTGACTGGTCAGCAGTCTGACTTGGATTCTGCTACTTTCACACTGTGTTCTATCTGTGAGCCAGTTTGCAACCCACCTAGTGATAAAAGGGGTTGATGCCTAGTTTGGTGAGTTTATCAATATTTCCCGAGTGAGGAATGGTATCAAAGGCCTTGGCCAAATCGAAGTAGGTTGTATGCACTGCCTTACCTTCATCCACAGCCCTGATTGACTCAAAGAAGTCAACCAGATTGTGCAGGCATGATCTCCCTCTCACAAAGGCAAATTGCATGGGGTCTAGAGTTTGGAGATTTCCTATATCTTTGTTAATCAGGTCCATGATGATGCGCTCCACACCTTTACATATCAGACTTGTCAGGCTAATGGGGCGATAATTCCCAGGGTCTGTAGTCGCTCCTCCTTTATGGAGAGGGATGACTGTAGCAGTGCGCCATTCGGTAGGGACAAAGCCTGAGGTGAGGCTGTGACTGAACAGGGCACACAGATGTGGTGCCAGTTCACTTTATAGTTCATGTAGAACACAGCCAGGGATATCATTGGGTCCCATGGAAGATGCATTCTCAGCCTTGGACAATGCAGCTTTAACCTGCGCTGCAGTAATGCTGGATGTCTGGCATTCTTCCAGTATTGTGAGTGGTCCTTTGGGGGGGGGGGAGTGGTAAAGTTGGCACTGAATCTGTCAGCCATTATCAGCCATTATGTTGGCAATATCAGTTGGCTCAGTATAGAAGGTACCATTGTGCAGTATCTCAGAGCAAATCTAGGTACTGCCGTGGAGGGTCTTGATATAGCTATAGAAGACTTTATGTGTCTGCCACAATTCTGCCTTCATAGCTGGCTTTAGAGGATTTGATGAGGGATTCTCAACTTTTTATTGAGGCTAATAAGGGAGTTTTTCCATTCTTGGGACTTTACCTTTTTCTGCAACAGTTTCTTCCTTCTGTTGTAAAGTTTATTAACGGCAACGGGCCACCAGATTAGCTTCTTTTTTTGGAGGAGAGCATCTTGGTTCTGTTGGGAATGGCCAGTTCCATGCATTTGTGTACATGTTTGTACAGTGCATTGGTGTATGATTCCGCAGTCATGCAGCTATTTTTCATTGGCATGGGTGCCATGAAGTTAGCTACCTCTGTTTTTAGGAGTCCAAAGTAAGATTTGTAGTAGTTTTTCAAGGTGGTTACCTTTGCTGGGGGTGTAGGTGAGATGTGGATTTCCATGGTGATTAGTTTATAGTCAGATCTGACCAGGGAGGGACTGACTATTTGTGTAAAGCAACGCTCACCCATGTTAGTAATAACCAGGTCAAGGATGCTGCTTCCTCTAGTGGAGGTCATAATGAGCTGGTCCACGGCACTGGAATTGATGAATTCCAAGAAGTGTTGGTCTAGTGTATTGGTGCTTGTGTAGTTTTCAAAGTTGATGGAGGGGTAGTTGAAGTCTCTTATTAAGAGAGTGTTGGACTGGACCTTGATAGATCCCAGTGTGCTTAGGAACATGGAGTGAGAGTCTAGGGACATGGTTGAGGACCTAAACCAGGCTATGACCAGGACCACCATTTTACCCAATGTTAGTTGTACATGAAGTATCTCAGATGCGTTATGCTGGGCTACTAGTTCGGAGGTCTGCATATCCTTTATGAATATAGAGACACCACCGCCTTTGGAGGTTCGGTCCATGTGTTTCAGGGTCGGAAGGTGTGGAATGAGTTATAGCCTGGTAGCAAAGGGTCGCTTTCTGCCGCTTTAAACAGTCTCCATTACAGCACAAATGTCGATGTTCTCCATTTTGAGGAGTGCTTCGAGTGAGTACATCTTGAGATTTAGACTTCTAGCGCTGAGCAGCATGACCCTCAGATTGCATTTATTTATAGCTGTTATGGTGGTAATTTAGTCATTGGAACACTGCGTAAAAAAGGCACTATAGGGGTGGCAAGAGCCTTAGCCAGTACCCAGAAACCCAGGGGTGACAGATGCAGGCCATCTCTGGTAAAGCATCAATGTCTGTCAAGCATGTCATCCCAAGCAGACCTACACTGGATCCCCTTAGAATGATACCAGAAACAGTCAATTGTTGAAGTCAATCATTTTTTGTTTGCACTGCAGTATCATTCAGGTTGACGGTAAGATACCGCTCAGGGCTAGTGTCACACCTGCCTGGGCCACATAAACCGAGAGCTCCACCATGTCTCTTTTCATGTAGTCCAGGAGGTGCATCTCAGGTCATTCACACCCACATGGACAATGACAGAGTCATACTTGTACTGTGTGGAGTGACCTGAGTGCGTGTGTTATTCAACCTAGTGAGTGGGACATCTGTGTGCCTCACTATTGAGTCACCTATGATTAGTGTATTGGGCAAGGTGTTTAGGCTTAGGTTGAGAGGAACACTGTGGAGGTGAGCTGTGTGTCCTGTGGTTTGTGCAGCGTTGTGCTGGTCGAGTGCTGTTTGGGTAAATTTCTATTGAGAGCCTCCGCGAAGGTGGATGTGTGGTTTGTATTTTTATGTTAGAGCTGATAGTGGCTGTTCTGGAGGGCTATGTGTTCCATGTGGTGTGGTGCAGGTGTTGACCTTTTCCTCTTGATCAGCTAGTCTGGTCTTGGCTGGCGAGCGCATGGCTTCCAATTTGGTGATACAAATCTCTCAAGTCTGAGGGTTGGGAGGTAAGAGGAGGGGGTTGTCTGTGTCCATGAGGCAGTTGCTACACTGCCTCAGAATGCCCAAGTGCACCAGGTTAATAGGAGAAAGCACAGGGAACTGCCCTTTAATCATGCCAGGAGGGGTGGTCATAACTACTAAGTACTGGAGCTATTTCCGTGAAGAACGACTAGTGCTGATGGCATTAAGGTGTGCCACAATAATTGCTACAAAAACCCACTGAAGTGCAAAGCGATTAGGCTATTTGAAGTGCAAGAGAGAAAGAACTAGCAAGATCTAAGGGAAAAACTGAAGAGCCGACTTTCTGACACCAGTAATAGTTTACCTCAGCTCTGCTGTGCAGAGCTTAAACCAGCACAAACGCTGGCTTTTAAACCAGAAAGTTGAAAGGGATGGAAAAACTGCTCAAACAGCCAATGAACTACAATTTCTGGGCCAGACCCCACTCCTCTTGTGGTAGATAGGCTACTTAGTGTTCAACAATCCCACTGATAAGCTAGAAGGCTTCCTTCCAAAACAAAAAGGCTTTTGGGGGGGGGGCTCAGAAGCTCACAAACAGTCCTGGGTACAGCAAATCTGTATCTGGACTAGACTAGTTACAGGAAAGGTGGGAAACAAGTGCAAATGCAGGCTTTTAAACCAGAATGTTGAAGGGGATGAAAAAATGTTCCAATCGGCCAATAAACTAAAATTTCTGGGCCAGACAAGCATGAAACATTTTTTCTTGTTTTCCTGGACAACTGTTCCAATATGTTTCAACACCAGTCAGTCACTCCAAAAATGTAAGTTAGAACAGGAAGAGTTAATTGATTTACAGCTTGGGCTTCATCCCTAGATGTCAAAGCAGTTTTTAATATTAGTTTTAGTCTTCTAAAGTATTCGGTACTGTTATAATCTCAATTGTTGAAGTTTTACTGCCTATTCTTCTATTCCAAAATATGTATACTCTCTCGTCTATTCAAATTCCTTTATATCACTCCTGCTCCAGAATGATATCTTGGTGCTACAGCTTTCCCATTTTAAATGGAGCTTTTGTACATTTATTAAGATCAAATGGCAGTTGGTTTCTGGAAGCCAAACTGCAACCATAGCCTAATCTGTTACGTAAACTGTTTGATGAGTTAAGGGCAAAACAAAACAGCAGTGGTGATAAAAGAATCACTCTGGAATCTCTCACTTGAACTGTTATTCCTGGGATAATAATTTGCACTTTCTCATGGCTCCACTGCAAAGTATTCACAGCAATGTACTACAATCAATGTATGGAGTATTCTATATATCTAAAAGCATTTTCATTCATGAATGTGGGATGTTAACAAATGCTTTTCTGTAATCTAGCAATGACATATGTAGATTCTTTAACTTTTTTTTTTGTTTTACAATTCTCTATTATGGCTTTATTTAGCAACAAATGATGCTTTGTTCCATATGACTTTCTTTTGCTACCATAACTCAAGCCTCCGCTACAGTGGACTAGTGATATAATAGTGATACATCCTCACTACTGCAAATAAAGTTCCAGTCCCCACTCATAAATATTACTCCCGAACATTTCTTAAGCCTCATAAGAGCAATTTTGGTGGAATATAATTATACATGCCAGTGTAATAGTTGCCCCCCCCCCCCGCCAATAATCCCTTCTTACTGTAAATCTATCATTACCTGTTTCTTCTTCTATCTCTATTTGAGCCTGTCTGGCAACCAGGGTTATTACTCCTTTTCCTTTGTCCCGGATATTCTGCATAATGCCCATCCTGAAATTGTTTCATTGTCAAATTCACAAGCTCATTGCTTCCAAACACATCTCGCCCCGCAGCATTACTTTCTGCGCAATGCATTTCTTAATATAATTCAATACTCTACTTTTTTTCAATGAAAATACTCATTTTCAGTAACCCCATCCTCTTCTGGCTTACAACAAACATACACACTTATGTACATTTTCAAAAATAACAGTTCCAAAAGTTCATACTCCACAGAATGGAGAAATCACCTCAATAGTTGTCTTTTTCTGATACTATTGCCAGAAGAAGCTATAATAGTGGGAAAAATGATATAGCTTCCCAGTGAAGATATAATGATTTGCTACAGGTGGATTTCCCTCAACCTGCAACAGTTCCTCCTGTTTTGCCAAAATTACAGGATAACTTCCTTGCAGCCAGCAGTCTGCCTAACAGTCAGCCACCTGCCCCAAGAAAATTTAATAACTTGTATGATTCTCCAATCACACAATTTCTTCAAACCCTACATCAGACTCGGCAGCAATTTCTCTGTCAAAACCTTCTTTTGCCAAACACCTTATGCCAGCCACCCCTTTTCCATCAGACAAGGATGGGAAAGCCTTTGAGAGGTTTGGGAAGAAAGTTTATACCTCTTCCACCTTTCCACCTTAGCTTTGAGAATACTGAATTGTCAGGCTGACATGACTAAATTTCTACTGGTTTCCTTTGATAACATGAGAAAGTAAATTGCTAACCTTCCTTCTTCAGGGATTAAAACAAAATACAGTTGTGTACACTTACCATAAATGTAGATGTTCGAGTGTATTCACTATTGCAGTCCTAACCAATGAATTATCCAGCTCCCGGTAGCCCTCGATCGGCCAGAATACCAAAGGTAAGTAAAAATTACGTCAGCTGTCATCGGTTGTAAATGACGTCAGGGTGTCCGATACAGAAGGAAGCAGCCGACGTCACTTCCTCAGTCTTTCTTGCCATAACAGTCAGAAGCCCCTAGAAAACAAGGCTTAAACTAAACTTAGCCTGTACCTTAGGAAAAGAGAAAAGGGGGAAGGAGGGAGGGGAAAGCAGGACTGCAACAGTGAAAACACTAACATCTACATTTATGGTAAGTGCACACAAATGTACTATGTTCATCGTGTTTCAATGTTGCAGTCCTAACCAATGGGTTGATTACCAAAGTCCAATGAAAAGGCAGGAGGAACCAACCGAATCAAGTATTAGAGATAATGCACTGCAGAGCAGCGGGAAACACTGCCCTGGCTCTTGAAAATAATGACAAATTATAATGCTTTGTGAAAGTGTGAACAGAAGACCATGTGGCAGCCCTCCAAAATGGCTTTAGTAGGGACACCCCTTAAAAAGACTGCAGAAGTGGAAGCTGCTCTAGTTGAGTGGGTCCTAACCCCTTGAGGAGGAACCTTGCCATGAAAGGAATAACAAGAAGTAATACAATCAGCAATCCATTTAGAAATGGTTTGCTTAGAAATAGCCTTGCCCTGGGCTCCAGGGGCAAAGCTGACCAATAGCTGTGCTGATTTCCAAAGGTGTTTAGTCCTGTCCAGGTAAAACCTGAGCTGTCTATGCACATCAAGAAAATTCACGATCCTTTCACCTCTATTTTGAGGATTAGGAAAGAAGGTAGGAAGGTGTATGGACTGATTAAGAGTCAGGCTAGAAACCACCTTAGGCATAAAGGAGAGGCTGGTTCTCAGAGGGACCCTACCTGCATGGAAAATAAGAAAAGGCACCAGAGCCATCAAAGCATGCAGCTCCGAAACCCTCCTTGCTGAAGTTATAGCCAAGAGGAAGGCAGTCTTCCACGAGAGAAACTTTAAATCTGCAGTGGCAGCTGGCTCAAAAGGAGGAAGAGTGAGTTTCTCTAGAACAAAATTAGATCCCAGGCTGGAGTAGGCACCTCTGAGAAATATTTTTATCAGAGGATGAGAACAAAAATGGGTTGTTCAAAAGAACAATGAGCAGAAATGGCTGAAGCATGGATCTTGATAGAGGAAAAAGAAAGGCCACCCTGAAGCAAATCAGCCAGGTATTCCAGGATCAGAGGAAGGGTAGGCTGAGAAGAAAATTCCCCTCTAGCCTGCATCCAGAGAGAGAATCTTTCCCATTTGCCAGTATAAGACTTCCTAGTGCTAGGCCTCCTGGCCTCCCTCAGCACGTCAACCACCTGCTGAGAAAGGGAAGAAGAAAAGGATGGAGTCATACAATGAGCCAAGCTGCCAAATGGAGAAACTGAAGATGAGGATGTAGAATGTTTCCCCCTTCCTGAACCAAAAGATCTGGCTTCAGAGAAAGATGCCAGGGTGGAAATTGGGAGAAACTGCGAAGCAGTGGATACCAATGCTGTCTGGCCCAGTACGGAGCTAGGAGAATAGTCCTTGGTCGTTCGTCCCTGATCTTCAATAATACTCTGGGAAGAAGAAGAGGAGGGAAGGCATAAACTGACAGCAGCGTCCAAGGGAAGGACAGAGCATCCACTATCCAGGCTCTCCTGTGATGCTGTCTGGTGCAAAAAAGAGGTAGAAGATGGTTGTCTGGAAAGGAGAAGAGATCCACTTGAGGAGTGCCCCAACGTTGAATGATGCTGTAAAAAACTGTTCTATTCAGCTGCCACTCGTGAGGATCCAGGGTCTGTCTGCTCAACTAGTCTGCCAAAACACTGAGCCTTCTTGGAAGAAACTGAGCTAGGAGATGCAGGCCCAGGGATGCTGCTATGGACCAAAGACTCGTGCTCTGTCTGCACAGGAGGTAAGAATGAGTCCCTCCCTGCTTGTTAATGTACCACATGACTGTGGTGGTGTCTGTCCTGACAAGCAGGGTCCCTGGAGAAAGAAGATGCTTGAAAGCTAGCAAGGCCTGCTGGACTGCCATCAACTCCTTTAAATTTATGTGCAGGTGCATCTGCTGGGCATTCCAACTTCCCTGTATGCATCTGCCATCAGGAGTAGTCCGATGCGTCTGTGGTAAGAACTTGAGTGGCCAGGGGTGGGCGAAAAGGCATGCCTTTGTTCTGTAGACAGGCTGTTCCCACCATAGAGACTCTGTCCACAGACATGGAAGCAGAGGAATTATCACATCCAGGTCCTGTGTGTGTGTTAACACCAAGTGTTCTTGAGGTACCATTGCAATTTCCTCATATGCAGTTTTGCATATAGAATCAAGAGAATGCAAGAGGCCATGAATCCCAGAGCTTGCAGGTATTTCCTTGCAGGGAGCTGGGACAGGCTTACGAAGTCCTTGAAGTAAACTGAAAGAGTTGTCTGCTTCTCCTGGGCGAGATGTATCATCTGGGCGGCTGTGTTCAGACTCGCTCCCAGGAATGTTTCTCTTTGGATGGCACCATTTTTGATTTTTCCACTTTTAGAGTGTGTGACCCAGGGAAGAGAGAAGAGTCTTTACAAATTCTAGATCCTTTAACAGCTGTTCCTGAGAATTTGCTTGAATTAGACAGTCGTCCAAGTACAGATAAATCTGAATTTTCTTTTGCCTGCAAAAAGTAATGACTGGAGCCAGGCACTTTGTGAAAACTCTGGGAGCAGTAGATAAGCCAAAGGGCAGCGCAGAGATGTTGCTTGCCTACCCTGAAACGAAGGTATTGCCTGTAACTTTCCCTGATAAGGATGTGCAGATAAGCTTTTTTGAGATCCGTTACCAGCCAGGAATCCTTGTCTAACATTGGCAGCAACTGATGCAGAGTGAGCATTTTGAACTTTGGAATTATCAAGAAAGAGCTCAGGCTGGATAGATCTAGGATAGGATGCCACATGCCTTCTTTTTTTGGAACTAGGAAAAGTCTGGAATAGAAACCCTGGCCTACCTGCCGAGCAAGAACCGATTCTATTGCTCCCAAATGTAACAGAGACAAAATTTGCTTTTCTACTTCTGCCCTTTGGTTTGGAGGAGCGTCTGAGAATCCTTTGGGTACTGGAAAGGTGTGGAAAGAAAACTTGTGCCCTAGGGATACAGTTCTGACTACCCATTTGTCATCCGTGATGGTGGCTCAGACATTTGTAAAAAGGGCCAAACTTTCCCCTAAAGGAGTCTCTGGGCAGGCAAGAACAGGCAGAAGTAGGACGAGTCATTGAGAATGTTTAGCTTGAGATGCAGGCTTAGAACTTTGCGCCTTGGAAGAGGAAGCTTGCCAACACTTAGACCTTTGAGGGGTAGAACGGCTCTATCTGCTGGTCTCAGGGAACATCCAACTCTTAGAAGAGTAATTCCTGCTAAAGCGGGGAGGCTGAACTTGCAGAAAGTCTTTAAATGTCTGTATAGACTTGGCCTTGTCTTCCATCTTCTTGAGCACTTCCTCTGCTTTGCTGCCAAAAAGACTGTCCTTATACAAAGGTACATCTAAAAGCTTAGCCTTAACAGGCTCTGGTAGGGGCTGCTCCCTGAGCCAAGCATGCCTTCCAATAACAGAGCCAGTAGCCCTACAGGAAGCTTCTAGAATGTCAAAACCACAATGTAATGAATGTTTATTGACTAGACTGGCAGAATTCAGCAAATCCTGCATATCCTTACCCTCCACCAACTAAGGCACATTTGCTATCCTAGACTTAATAGCTTCCAAGGTGTGCTGCTGGCACTTCAGCATATGAAAAAGACAATTAGTACACCTAAGAGCAAGAGTGGCAGAGATACAAACCCTTTTAACCCACCTATCTAGGTTCCTGGATTCCCTGTCAGAAGGAACAGGAGTTTTAGTAACAGTTGCATTAACTACTTTAGGGCCTTGAGAAATAACCTCTGGATCAGCCAACGGATTCCTGAAAAGAAACAAATGAGAATCTGGGACTCTATAGTACCTGTCAGTTTCCTGGGAGCAGCAGGAACCGAATCTGGAGTCAAGGAACTTTTCAGAAAAACAACATCAACCACTTCCAGCACAGGTGGAATAGCCAAAGGCTTATGCTGAGGCAAATCCAAAAAAGTACAGTTTTGTACCTACCATAAATGTAGATGTTCGAGGATCTACATTGCTGCAGTCATAACCTGTGGGTAGTCCGCTGTCCTCGATCGGCCCGAATACCAAAGAGCTGGGCTGGCGTCAGTCATTGTCGCCTAGAGCTGACGTCAGTACGTCGTAGTACATAAGCGCATGACCGACGCCATATCCTCAGTCTTTCTTGCCCCAGATGTCAGAAGGCCTAAGAATGAAAGAAGGCCAGAGCCAAAATAGTAAACGCCCAACAACTACCAGTGTGGAAATAAAGATAATCCTAAAAACACAGCAACCACAAACTATAGAGGGAAGGAGGGAGGGATAATTGGACTGCAGCAATGTAGATCCTTGAACATCTACATTTATGGTAGGTACAAAACTGTACTATGTTCTTCGTCTCACATTGCTGCAGTCATAACCTGTGGGTAGAATCCCAAAGCAAAGGAAAAGGGAGGCTGGCAAACTAAATAGCATTAGGAGCTGCTAACATGCCCTGTAAAACTGCAGTGGCAAACCCAGCCCTGGACTTGGAATATAGAGGGAGATGGTAATGCTTAGTAAAAGTGTGTACTAAACTCCAAGTAGCTGCCTCCAAAATATCCTTAGTAGCTACACCCCTCAAAAAAGCAGTAGATGTGGCAGTAGCCCTAGTAGAATGAGGTCTGATCCCAGCAGGAACATTCTTCCCATGATGAGAATAACAAAAAGCAATACATTGACCAATCCACTTAGAAATAGTCTGCTTTGAAACAGCTTTCCCTTGTGAACTCAAAGCAAAAGAAACAAATAACTGTTGAGTCTGTCTGAACTCCTTAGTTCTGCTCAAATAATTAAGGAAACTGCCTGTGGATATCCAAAGAATGCAAGACTTTTCCCCCCTTATTTTGGGGATCAGCATAAAAAGTAGGCAAATGAATAGACTGGTTCAAGGCCACATTAGAAATCACTTTAGGCATAAAAGTAGGGTTAGTTCGCAAAGAAACTCTATCCTTATGAAATATCAGAAAGGGTTCAACTGCCATGAGTGCCTGCAATTCAGATACCCTCCTAGCAGAAGTAATGGCCAACAAAAAAGCAGTCTTCCAAGACAAAAACTTCAATTCAGACGTAGCTGCAGGTTCAAAAGGAGGTAAAGTAAGCTTCTCCAACACAAAATTGAGATCCCAGGAAGGAGTAGGAGCTCTACGTGGGGGTCTTATATTCTTTGCCCCTCTAAGAAATTGTTTGAACAAAGGGTGAGAAAATAAAGGAGGGTCACAATCATAGTGAGCAGAAATGGCCGCAGCATGAACCTTCACAGAAGAGAATGACAAACCCTTGTCCAGTAATTCAGTAAGATACTGTAGTGCAAAACACAAATTAGGCACTGAAACATCAAAGCCCTTTGCTGTGCTCCAAAGAAAAAATCTCTTCCATTTATCAGCATAAACTTTTCTAGTACTAGGCCGCCTGGCTTCCAAAATGACATCTAAAACCTGTTGAGGAAGCTGAGACCCCACCGGCTCCATCACAGAATACGCCAGGCTGTTAGATGCAGGGACTGCACCTGAACATTGAGAAAATGATTGTTTGACTGGGATAACAAATGAGGAACCTGTGGCAGAAGCCAAGGAGGCTCCTGAATTAAACTCCTCAGCAGAGGATACCAATGCTGACGTGGCCAATCTGGTGCTATTAGAATCATGCAAGGCTTGTCCGCCTGACTTTCAAGACTACCTTGGGAAGAAGAGGCAGAGGAGGAAAAGCATAAACGTGAAGGTTGTTCCAACTGAAAGATAGAGCATCCACTTTCCAAGCATTTGGGTGGAACATCTTTGTGCAAAATTTTGGCAGTTGAAAATTCAGTGGAGAAGCGAACAGATCTATGTCTGGAGTTCCCCAAGCCACGGTCAATTGTCTGAATACCTGAGGATCCAGTTTCCACTCGTGGGGATCCACAATTTGCCTGCTCAATACATCTGCTAGGGAGTTCTGTGCTCCTGGCAGAAACCGTGCTTGAAGATTGATTTGCAAACTCAGAGCAGTCTCCCACAAAATCATTGCTTGTCTGCAAAGAGGGTAGGAATGGGTTCCCCCTGCTTGTTGACGTACCACATGACTGTTGTGTTGTCTGTTTGAATCAACACCTGTCCCAGCTGAAGTAGGTCCTTGAAGGCCATCAAAGCAAATTGGACTGCTAACATCTCCTTCATGTTGATATGCAAATGTAGTAGTTTGGGAGGCCACATGTCTTGTATCCATTTCCCATTGAAGTGTGCTCCCCAAGCCAAGTCCGAGGTATCCGTCGTTAGGATCTGACTTGCCTCTGGTCGGGTCACAGAGAGTCCCTTGTTTAGGTGACATTCCTGAGCCCACCACAAGAATTCCTTCTGGATGCAAGGTATAATCCGAATGACAGTGTCCAAACCGTGGCAGTGTTGAGTCCACACACTTCTGAGATACCATTGTAGCTTCCTCATATGCAGTTTGGCATTGGGAAGTACTAGAATGCAAGATGCCATGAACCCCAAGGCTTGAAGGACTGTCCTTGCAGTCAGCCTGGACATTACTGATAACTGCTGGAAGTATAGATGAAGAGTTCTTTGTTTGTCCGGGGTCAGAAATGCCATCTGAGAAGCTGTATTCAGTCTCACACCCAGAAAGCACATGTCCTGAGAGGGCACTAGACTGGACTTTATTTCGTTCACAGAATACCCTAGGCACTTTAAAACTGCCATTACATACTGGAGATGTTGTAGTAACTTGTCTTTGTTTTGAGCAAGAATCAGGCAATCGTCCAGATAAGGATAAATTTGTATTCCTCTCTGTCTGAAAAAAGCAATTACAGGAGCCAGAACTTTTGTGAATACTCTGGGTGCAGTAGATAAACCAAAGGGCAATGCAGAGAACTGATAATGGGAAGTACCAGCCCGAAATCTCAGGAATCTCCTGCAGTTGGGCCTGATAGGGATGTGAAGATAGGCCTCTTTGAGATCCAGGGTTACCATCCAGTGATCTTTGCCCAGCATAGGCAGAAGTTGTTGTAATGTTAACATCTTGAACTTTGGAATGTCTAGGTAGGTATTGAGAATGGACAAATCCAGAATTGGCCTCCAAGTGTTTCCTTTCTTTGGCACTAGGAATAGACGGGAATAAAAACCTAGGCCTACTTCTGACGGAGGGACCACCTGAATTGCCCCCATCTGTAAAAGTAAAGAAATTTTCTCCTGAGCCTCCATCCTTTGCTGAGGAGGCACATCCGGCATGCCTTTGAAAGGAGGAAAAGTGTGAAAATAAAACTTGTACCCGTGATTTATTATATCCAACACCCATTTGTCCTGGGTGACCAAATGCCAGTTTTGTTTGAAAAGTCCCAACTTTCCTCCTAGAGGAGCTGCCAGTAGAAAAGGGTCTGGCAGCAGAAGATACAGGTCATTGGGTCTGTTTACGAAAAGGCTGACCCCTGCCCTCACCAGAAGACTGTGCAGGAGAACTCCAAGTCCTAGGTCTGAAAGAACCCTGAGCGTGAGCTCTGCCTCTACCATGCCTAGACCTGCCCTTAGACTGATAATCCGAAGAAGGAAAAGACCATCCTCTAGCAGGCCAATTCCTACTAAACTTAGGGGGCTGCACCTGCATAAAATCTTTGACTGTCTGCATAGACTTAGCCTTACCTTCCATCTTTTTCAAAACTGATTCCACAGAAGGACCAAAAAGTACTTCAGATTGAAGAGGAGCATCCAAAATCCGAGCCTTAACATGCTCTGACAAATTTTGATCCTTAAGCCAGGCATGTCTACGAATAACTGAACCTGTAGCAGCCACCCTGGATGCAGCCTGAAGAGCATCGAAACCACACTGCAAAGAATGCTTGCCAACTTGATCTGATGCATGAACCAACTCCTGGAGCTCCTTACACTCTATACCCTCAGATAAAGCATCCACCTTAGATTTCAATTGACCTAACAAAAAATTCTGATACTTCAGCATATGAAATTGGCAATTCAAAGCCCTCATAGCTAACGTAGAGGAGGTGTACACTTTTTTCCCCCATCTATCTAAAGCCCTAGAATCTTTATCCAAAGGAACTGGATTCTTAGCCACAGAAGCCCTAATACCCTTCGGACCTTGAGTAATAGTTTCTGGATCAGCTCTAGGACTCTTGTACAAATACTTATGTGCTTCTGGAACTCTATAATATCTGTCTGGCTTAACAGGGGCAGGAGGTAAAGAATCAGGATTAAGGGAAGATTCAGAAAAAACATCCTGAACAACTTCTAAGACAGGAGGAATAGCCAAGGGCCTATGCTGTGGCAGAAACAAAAAATCCCTGAGCCGTTTCCGAGAATCCGAAAAATCCTGACCTTCCCACTTGAAATGCTCCCTCATGGAATGTAAAGTCTCAGAAAAAGAAAAATCCTCTGGAGGAGAAGCAGAAGGACAGGAGTCCTCTGCATCCGAATCTAAATAAGAAGGGAATTCCTGAATTTCTTCAGCTGAGGAATCACAGTAGTCTGAGGAATGATCCATCCCCTCTAAATCTGCCTCCACCCTAGGCCTCTTCTCTGGGGGGGCATAGAACCCCTGATCAAAGTAATCAAGTCCTCAGCCATTTTTAACATATGCTTTTTAGGAACAGGGGCTGGAGAGCTAGAACTATGACCAGGGCCAACATGACAAGGTTTGGCCTTAGCATGGGCTTTAGCCACTGAAGTAGAAGGCCTAATGACCTTCTGTAAAGATGGAACTACAGACACCTGAGAAGCACCTTCAGCCGGGCCTAACTCCTGAGAGGCCAACTCCTGTAAAAGTAAAGGTTCCCCATGGGATTCAGCCGAACCCTCGGCAGGATCCACAGATTCAACCGGAGGCTCCGTAGAACCGGCGTCCACAACGGACGACTCATCCGGTTTAGACTTCAAAGATCTATCTTTACGCTTTTTAGCGGTAGCGGGCATCGGAGGATCCGACGGCATGTTATAGTTACACCTTTTACCGAAAACAAGCCTGGCACAGTCTAATCTCCGTTTAATGGTGCGCTTGTTAAATCTAGCACAAAAGCGACACCCGACCACGTCGTGCTCAGGCCCTAAGCAAGGAATACAGAAAGAATGAAAATCCTTATGAGGTATCTGTTTCCCACAAGAAATGCAATTATTAACTTTTTCTGACATCCGGATAACTGAGGCAAGAAAAGACAAAAATTTCCCCAACGGGGTACTTAGCCCAACTTGGTCTTCGGTCTGAAACTCGATAAATGAAAATTTCAGAACGCCGAATGGCACTTGCAAACGCTGCTTCTGCTTCAGACCACGCGGCAAGAAAGACTGAGGATATGGCGTCGGTCATGCGCTTATGTACTACGACGTACTGACATCAGCTTTAGGCGACAATGACCGATGCCAGCCCAGCTCTTTGGTATTTGGGCCGATCGAGGACAGCGGACTACCCACAGGTTATGACTGCAGCAATGTGAGACGAAGAACATCTCCCTAATCCTTTTCTTAGAAAGAGGATAATCCTGACTTTCCCATTTAAAATGTTCCCTGAGAGTAATTAAAGTATGGATGGACCCTCTGTGTCTGAATCCTCAAAAGGAGAGAAAGCTTGAGACTTCTTCTTTATCAACAGAAATGCTAGAAGTATCAGAACCTGAAAAGGACAAAGCCTCAGGAGAGACATCCCTACCTCTTTTTGTAGGAGAAGGCTGTGAACCCCTAAGAGTCAAAAGGTCATCAGCCATTTTAAGCATTTGAGAATGAGGGGAATAAGAGGAAACTGGAGCCTGCTTCTTCACAGGCTTACAACTGGAAGATTTACCTGCAAGTCTAAAGGACTCGGGAGGCCTGGCAACCACCAAAGTTGCAGCCGAAGTCGTTGGTATGAGCTTGCTCGTGGTCAATGCCTAAACAAATAACATAACAGGAATGAACATCTCTATGGGGAATCTGCTTTCCACAGGTAAGACAATTATTAACCTTTTCTGACATTCGTTAAAGCAAGAAAAGAGGATCCCCAATGGGGTACTTAGCTGTAGTTGACTTCAACTTTGTAGCTGGAAACAAAAAAGGTAAACTGCCGACTGGCACTCATGCAAGAAATGCTTCTGCTTCAGGCTCCGCGGCAAGGAAGACTGAGGAAGTGATGTCGGCTGCCTCCTTTTGTATCGGATGCCCTGATGTCCTTTACAACTGACAGCCAACATCATTTTTGCTTACCTTTGGTATTCTGGTCGATCGAGGGCTACCGGGAGCTGGATAACTCATTAGTTAGGACTGCAACAGTGAAACACGATGAACATCTCTAAAATCCTTAATTTCTTCTATGTCTTAGGTAACTAAAGACATTCTAAATGTTCTTATGCACTGCTGATGTTGTTTCTAGAGCACCTGCTACTGGATCACACTGGATCAGTGATGGGAAGATTTGGCTGGCTGCGCTCTCATAATTTACCACACAATGGGAAAAGCTGAGCGCCTGAATGTTCTCTAAGACAAAGAGGTACTGCTTGGCCTTTCTGCTGAGGTCTCCAAAATTTTGAAGAAAGGGGAAAGTTAATTCAAGGGGTTAATCAAGAATTTTCAACCCCACCATACCCAACTTTAAAAGAAATTTCCCTTCCAGTTCAACAGAATAAAGAACCACAGCAGAGCACATGGAAATAGTCTTTCTGGAAACAATGGCAGGGAGGTTGAAAAAAAGAGGATAATCCTCCTAAAGCCAAGGACAGTCTAAAAAAATCAGACTGACTATATGCCCCATCTTGTTTCTCTCTCTCTCTCTCTCTCTCTAACCTAGCAAACCAGTAAAGTTTCCCAAAGTCTGGGTCTTCACTTTTTTCCGTGGCATGAGATAACTTCAGATCAGACACTTGGATTCTAAGAATCATTCAAATGGGCTACGAACTGGCACTGGGAGTCCCTTCCCCTTTTCCAAGGGATCCCTCTTAAGATTTCCATTCAACCCACTTGTTTCATCCTGTTCCTCTGGAGATGATGCAGCTTGTTCTTCTGAATCAAATGAAGAAAAGATTTTACTCAAATATTTCTGGTACCAAAGAAAGAAACAAGATTTGTCCATCACCTTTTTTTCTAAACTTTAACATCGATTCCAAAATTCAAAATGTCCTCTCTATAATCTCTGTTACCTCTCATTTCTCCTTCCAGTTTTACAGTAAACTTAAATTTAAAAGACGCTTATCATATTCCAATTCTCAAAGATGTTAGGTATGTTTTAAGATGTTCTGTGTCTGATTTCCTTTATCAGTTTTCTGCTTTACCCTTTGGGTTGCCAACAGCTCCAAAAATGTTTACAAAGCACGTAGCACGTTTAACAGCTCACTACTAGTTACATGCATTCACATATTTCCATATTTTGATGAGATCCTTATTTTTGCAGACTTTTAGGAGCTGTAAAGAATGTCTTTCTTGAGTAAAGAACATTTTCTTCAACATTAGATTTCAACTGAAGCAGCAGAAACCTTGTTCATTCTGCATCACCAGACAGTATTTCTAGGATGTCTCCTAGATGCATATTCAAAGCTGGCTCTTCTTCCTCGGGATAAACTGGAATCTTACAAGGAACAGTTTCTGACGTTGTCCACCCAGACTCTGATAACTGCCAGGGAATACTTCAAGACTTTAGGTTTTACAGCATCTACAATCCTCATGATTCCTTTAGCTAGACTACACATGAAAAAAATGAAATGGTTCATCAAATCAGATTGGACCCAATGGTTCATCAAATCAAACTGGACACAACACTGGCAACCCCTATCCTTTCAAATGCCAGTACTGAGATTTAAAAAAAGGGAGATACGTGTGTGAATCAGTTGTCTCTCAACCCAGGTCTCCTTTTTTCCCCTTCCAGCCCCTACTTATTCTATCACCGCAAATGTCTCAGACTTTGCTTAGAGAACTTTTTCCAAGGGGTGAAAAGCTCAGGGTCTGTAGAAGCAGCAGGATATACTAACACACACAAATATCACGTTCTTGAATCTCTATCTTTGAATTTCAGGATTTTTACTAATAATCACAGATACCACCAAAACAATGTGGTATATAAATGGGGGGGATCAGATCATACTCTCTTTGCAGACTAGCTGTGGCAGCACTGGAACTAGGAACTCAGCCCATTATGTCTCTCCAGGCTGCTTACATCTTGTCAGACCAGAATATTGTAGCAGGCAAGTTGAGTAGTACCAGGATAGGCTCCTATAACTGGAAGTTGCACTGAGGCACCTTCCAGGAGTTGATACAACTGTGGAGAACTCCTCAAGTTGAGCTGCTTACCACCATTCCAAATAAAGAAACTCACACAGATGCATTTTCATTCCCATGGTTGGGAGATGTTTCTGTATGCCTTTCCACCCTAGCATCTGATAACAGGGGTTCTTCTAATGATTCAGAAGATCTTTCCAAGGATAATTTTGGTAACATTCTTTTGGCCCAGACAACAGTGATTCTACCTTCTTTTGAAAATACCCACAGGCCAATAGCATGAGCTTCCTCACAGAATGGATGTAATCAAACAACACAGGGGTTTATCGATCTACCCCAACCTTCATTTTCTTCATCTCCTTGGGAGAATGATATAATTTTAATATCTTTTAAGGACCTACTTTTTGAGGCTGTGTAGAAGGTAATAAAGGAGGCTAAAAAACCTGCTACTAGAAAATCATATTTGCCAATAAGGGAAAGATTTTCTAGTTGGTGCTCAAGCAAGAATCAAGATCCTTTTACAGCTCACACCACTGGCTCTACAGCACGTGTGTGACACATCTTCTAGCCTTTCGTATCCCATCAAGCTTCACCTCTCGGCTATTTCTGCTTGTATGCCCACGGATCTCCACCTTTTTATCATACTTCAAGTGAAACTGCTTTTAAAAGGGATTTATATGTTTGTGTCCCTAGAAGGCAGAAGGCGGGTGGCCCCTTCTTGGGATCCTAATTTTGTACTGGAGAAAGTTAAGAACTCTTCCTTTTGAACCAGCTCAGGAGGCTGATTTGATCGTGTCTGAACAGAGCCAGTGGCTTTGGAAGTAATCTTGATTTTTGTTTTAAAGAGGTAGAGATGTGGTAAAAGTGTTATATCTGGGGTTTGTAACAGTAGCAAAAAGTACTGGGGAAGAGAAGGGAGGTTTAGAGTTTGTTATAAGGGTTTAAAAGTTTAAGTATAGTTCTGAAAGGGTTGCCAGTGGCAAAACGGGCATATTGTTGTTGTAAAGTAGCCAGTTTTTGTTAAGGTTTTCTCCTTAGGTTTAGTAAAAAAATTGAGTGAAATGAGAGAATGAGTTGACAGAAAGAGGGGCAACAAAGGAGAGGTTATATCAATTTAATTGTTATTCCTAAAAGTTTTGTTGTTGGATCAGGGGTGATGGAGTGGCATTATTTGAGAGATGGAAGTGTGCAAAAAGACCGGAGAAAAGGGAGAAAAAGAGAAAAGGAGAAGTTTAGGTTATTTGGGGAGGTGAGGGTGGTGAACCGAAAGAAGACTGAGTTGAAGATGAAAGAGTGAATAAGAGAAGTATTGGGAGATGAGATGAAGTCAGAGTCATAGTGGGATCAATCTGAGCATTGAATGCAGGTTGCTGTGGAGATCATTGGAGAAGAGATTGTTGATGAACAGGGAGAGAGAGAAGGGGTCCTAGAATGGAGCCTTGGTACACAAATGGCTGGCGGGTGTGAGTGAACTGTAGTCAGAAAATCATTCTGTGTTGCACAACATATAAGCAGGGGTATTGCATCTAGATCTTAACATGTCACTGTTTGACTGTACTCTGCTCTCATAAGACCAATCAACAAGTATAATGCCACCTTCCATATATACCTGGCCAGGCATATGCAAACAACTGGAATGAATAGATGGCATGAAAAAAAAGTCCTGTGAAAACTGCTTCAAACCCCTGTACTTATATTTGGCTTCCTACAGGCTGCTGAGAAGTGATCTATGTCTGGCTTACAAAGCAACATCCAATCAAGCTCTAACGGGACTGTTACGCATCTGTAAAACTAATAGTATCAAGAACACCCAATCCAGAGATCTTAACCCTGCTTGCAACATAAACAAGACATGCCACAGGGACAGGTGTGTGTCTCAAGAGTCTTCCCCTTCTCTGGAACAGGCTTCCCATCCATGTGAAGCAGAGTCCATTTCTGCACTTATTCAAGCAAAACCTGGATCAGGGGATGGGGAACTGTAAATACATCCCTGGCCCTGCACCTATGTCTCTATTAGAGGCAGTAAGTTTGTAATTGCTCAGTCACCCATGCTCAAGTATGCATAATCACACAAAACCATTGGGAACCAAAATCAAATACTGCTGGAAAAATGACTAGGCTTACAAAGGTCCCTTGTGTCAACAGCCTAGTGTCCTACTATGATTATCTTGAAACAGTGTTACTCATTGCTCTGACTTCAGTAACAGCATAAGAGTTACAAGCTTTTTTGGTGATTCAACCTATCTCATCTTTCAGAAAAACAGGGCAACTTTAAGAAACAATCCTTCCTTTATACCTAAAGTGGTTTCAGAGTTTATATTGAGCTGTGCTATTAATATCCACATTTTTCCCAGAACCATAAAATAAAAGAGAAGGACAGACAGAGAAAGAATTCTACATACTCTGATGTCCACAGATATTTCACTGACAAGACAAATACCTTCAGGAATTCTAAAAACTATTTAATACGATGGTAAGAAAAAGGGACAATCAGTATCAAAACAGACAACTTCAAATGGCTATCCCATACTATTGCTTTTTGTTACACCATAATATGAGACTTCCAGGCAAATTCAGGACCCACTCTACAAGGGGTTTTGGCTACTTTTGCAGCTTTTTGTAAAGGGGTGGACTACAGAAATATTCTAGAGTCAGCAACTCTGCCTTCTGAGCACAGAATCGAAGAACTAAAGCACTACAAGTACCAAGCACTACAAGTTGGATTCTTTATTTAGGTCCAGAGTAGGATTTGCTACGGTTAGTCTCCAAGGGAACCCTGACTTTGATCTTTCCTCCTCTTCCCTTTCTTTTTAGGCACTAGTATCTGTCCCACATAGCTCAGGGGAAACTACAATAGTGATTTAAAGAAGAACATAATACAGTTGTGTAAACTTGCCATATTAGTAGGTGTTCGAATAGATCACTGTTGCAGTACAAACACCCTCCTTACTCTCTCATTTTGCATTATTTTATGCCAGGGTGTGGGCATTTTGACACTACTTTCTTCTCCTAGTACACATCTGTAGGGGCTCTATCTTCCTTAGTTTTCAGGCAAGAAAGCTCTGAGACTATGGTACCCAAGAATTAATCTTCAGAAATGCTTGCATGTACAACAGACAATGATGTGCCAAAGGACATGTAATATACCCACTGACATGAGATACCTTACAGTAGCTGAGGCATGAATGTCTGCGTAGTCCTCATCTAGAAGGTGATGCACTGGTTGTGCTTGATGAAGTTATCGAGGTTCAGGAGAAAATGAAAATCATCCATCCATTTTGAAGCTACAGACAGGCAAGAGGAAAAGTCCTAGCCTCATCTGAAAGGAGATCTCTGAGGAGTGCAGGCTGAATCTTCCTAGTCTCTCAGTAAAACTATTTCTGGGGGAGAAACTAAGAGCTGTAAAATGTAGCTGACTGTGACCACATCTAGAAACCACTGGTGCTTTATGACAGTTACCCATAGAGGGCAAACATAAAAAAGCCAACACCTACTGTGGACAGCCCAAGAGTGAAGTGAGGCCTAAGAGCACCAAACTGGTGGAACTGACCTTTTAGCACAGTTGACAGCACAAAATAGATAAAGTCTACGCAGTACTTGTCTTTTCAGTTTGCAAGGATGCCACTTCTTAAAGGGCTGTAGCACCTAGCCTACAGGCGTAAGTAGACAGGGCTGATACATGCTCACATAGGTCCTCCTAAAATGAAGAGGGCCAACTTATTCTTCAAGAGGTCATCCAGATGGTTATGAAAATTTTGGATCACACCTCCTCTTCCTTCTCCTCTGAAAAGGGTGTTTTGGATGGAGTACCTGAAAACCTCCTTAAAGGAGGATACTCCCAGCCAGGTAATCCTGTGCAGCCAAGTGACTCTGCCTGCAGCACCTGCCATGTCCATCAGTGAGGTCAGAACTGCAATGGGCCACACAGACGTCCACTCGATGTTATGGACACTCTTCACCACATCCTTAACTGAGAAAACTCCAGAAGAAACAACTCTCTAGTGTTAGGATCCCCTAGAGATAGGAGCAACCTAGATAGGAGATGCACAATAAAGGAGTCTCAACTCAATGTGGCAAAGAGAAACCTCTTTTGCTAAAATGTCCAAAGCTTTAGACTTATTACCTGATGGCAAGGTGGATAACTGCTGCATTTTTGGGCATTGCCCAGAACCAAGAAAACTATGTAGACTTCAGTCCACTCATGCCTGTTCAATGTCTTCTTCCCACTTGACTAGGGACTTACAGAATCCCACTTTCTTGACAGCCAGAGGTATAAAATCCAGTTTTTGTCAGGCTGCATTTATGGTATCCATAATGAGTGGCCATACAGAAGGGAATGGCCCAAGGCTCCTCATGCTGCTTCCTCGGATAACCAATATGATTTTTCTGTGGAAAGAATACAGGCCACAGCCTTAGTCTGACAGTTAGCACAAACAATTAAGGTTCTGACCTGTTATCAAGCTGCTTCTCATACTCCAGGGTTTGATTCTCTCACAACTCCATCTGCCTACTGTGTGACTTTGAGCACGTCACTTAACTAGATAGTACCCTGGGGCAGTTAGTAAACTGCGTTAGGCCCTTAATGATCTCCTTGATGCATGCCAAGTAATTACCTATGAATCTATTATGGTTTATAGAAAGGAAAGTCATCCAGTGGATGACTTCGGTAGGGTGAAATGGAGCAACTCTATCCATCTTGCAAATAAAAGTCTTTAGAGCCTCAGAATGCTTACAGGACCATAAGGGGGGGGGAGTTTCAATACTCTCCACCAGTTCCAGGAAGGATGTCCTCATGCATGGATTATAAGCATGAAATTGTGTATGTGATTGGTGACTGCCAAGTGTAAGGTGAGTGGAATTAATACTTGAAGGAAGGACTTAGACTGATAGCACGTAGACATGGCATGTTTGTGCTGGACACACTGCTGGCATTAAGGAGTGTTATCAGTATGTTCCTGTTTCTGTATGGGAAGATCTCATCAGGATTCCAACTTCCCTCTGAAGTTGAATGTCTAACCATGAGCACTAGTGAGTAAAGACTCTGCTGACCCTCCTCAACCTTGGTCATCTGACCCTGTTTGACCTGGGGTACACCTCAACAGCAGCCATATCCATGGTTGTATGCCACAAAGAGCCATTACTAGAAGCTGGCCAGCTACTACAGTGCTTTAGTGGTTTAACTGATTAGTTGTACCGAGACTCCAGGATGCAATCCCCAAAGGTAGGAGTCAGGGTTCTGCCTCTTCCAGGTCTTTTGACAACCAACACAGCAGAAGGCAGACAGGAACTCAAGCCCTTGACAGCGGAGGATTACATCACAATATTCAGGAAATTAAGTCTGTTTAGAAATTGATCTACTTCTTAGAAGAGTTTGACTGAAACTCTCCTTTTCCAAGGTCTTTTGAAGGTGCTCCAGCAGCATTTTGCAACTACACATAGAAGACTCATGTTGATCTCCACATAAGGAACCTTCAAGCAGGCTACCTCACTCTGATGTTTGCTGGCTGGTTAAACTGGTACTTATGGTGCTGCAACACATTACTCTCTTCTCCAAAGCAGTAGGGACAATAGAGATGCGAGTCTTGGCTCATTGTTTTCTAGTAACAATAAAAATAAGACGGCTTAAACTTCAGGTAATGAACATGGGAACTCTTCATGAAAAGCACATAGGATCGAGATTCTATCCAAGAAGAAGAAATGAATTTAGGTTAACATAAGTGTGTTCTCTTAAATGCTATGCATAATATCAAAGCATGAGCCAGAGTAGTGTACATGTTTTCAAGAGCAGGAGCACCAGAGAAAAAAAGGCAAGCTGTTATGAAAGGATGAACCCAATAAAATACCCAACAAGGAAGGCCCTTAATGTTAGATTTGTTATTGTCAAAGAGAAAGAAAACATCCTGGGAATTGCATTTTTATGCTTTTTATCCCAAAGTACCTGTTGGCAGTCAGCCCTATGCAATCTATTAGCCCATTTGTTCCACATAGGGTGACAACCAATCACAGACATTGTTATAAAAGCAGCAATCAGAATTTTTTCTATTAGACCCAATTTGACACCATCAGCAGGTTTAGCCTTGGGAACTGTAGGCAGTAACACAAGGTATTTATCGGACAGATTGTGTCCATATGGTTTATTTTCATTTATGTAAATGTATGATTGCCTATATAATAAGTGATGGTTTAATAAAAATGTTTCTTGTTTAAGAGAAAAAAGATAGGAATTTAATAATGTAATGTTGCTTATGTTGTACGATACGTATTAATATATGTGAAGTATTATATCTGCTATGTTAATTATAGTTTGATTACTTTTATATCAATTTAAATTTGCCAATGTCACAAGTGATAATTCAGTAAAGGTGTTTGAAAAAAAGGAGTTTACTGGACAAAGTAGGAGATAAGCAATGGAAATGACAGAGTCCAAAGAGACGGTTACATCTCTTGCCATGAAGCATGCAAATCCCATGTACTTCTCAGAAAAGGAAGTAAAAAGATGCCATGGAAATACTGGAGTCTCTAGAAACATGCAAAAAATTATGCAGACTCTTCTTCCTTTCTTTCTTCGGTTTTCTAGCTCAGGAATCAATGAAATTACCTCCAGACCAAACAACACATCATGAGAAACTAGGAAAATTGTAACATTGGTCAGAATATTTTCAAAACAGGCTGGCCTTGCAAACCGGTTACCTCCTTTCCATTAACAGCCTTATATTTTATGGAAAAGGAGAGAACATAATATGCAGTTCTACACATATAAAGGTTAAGATGGAGATGTAGATACTTTTCGCTATTATGAAACATGCCTCATTTATATCAACTTATTAAATTAAGGAGAAAGGCTATTTATTTTCTGTTGCTTAAGGATACACATAAAACTGCTTAAAGTTTAAAATTCCAAACTACTAGAATAAAGCATTTTGTTAGCAAAAGAGTAAAAATGTGCTACCTTTAGCAGCAAATGGCATGTATCCAACAAAAATCTTTTTCCCACCTTTAGCACTTCATGGGCAATCTTACATACATCACGGAAGTTACAGCCTGACCCATTTCTCACACTAATCACACCCAGCATAATATCTGTCAAAAATGCATGGCTCGATGGCAGAGGGATGGAGCATTTACTGCAACCAAGGTGACCAGGGTTTGAACAATGGCCCCAACCTTGAAGGAACCAGAGGGTATGGCTGCCTGCTCGGTATGTCCCTTGTGGAAGTGAGAGCCAGCTGGAGCAGTCAGCCTATTGTATACCCTTTTTCTGATATGCAAGTTGAGCAACCATGAAGAAAAGGTAGGACTTCCGTGGAAAACCCTCAAATTAACCTGTAATGGCCGTATGAATGATGGCCTGCCCTCCTGGTCAATTCTCACCTCAATAATTGGAATGAATGGGCCTATATGACTGGGTAGTGTGATGACTGGGGCAAAAGTATTCAAAACCCTTAAACTGTTTGGAAGTAATCTCAGGCTGCCCAAATCACATCATTAAGACTGCTGTGCTTTCTAGAAATGGTGGCTTAACCAGCAAGTTAACACCTCTGCCCTGCTTGGCTTAAGAATATGTGCAAAAGAATTCAGTTTTCCAAAGCATTTGAAGGGCATGTATCCCTATTATTACAGAAATACTAAAAAGTTATTTGGAATAAAACACCAGGAATGCAGTGTTTAGAAGTGGCTCTATGTGTTGTTCAAAACTGTGAAAAATGAGTGAAGCACATTGAAAACATCAGACTTTGTTGCCAACAAAAGTTCAGCAAACTTTCTCTGACCAAAGAACACTGAGGCAAGGGGGGTTTTGTTCCACTGTTTTTACTCTGAAACTATTCTGAGCTGGACCTCTAAACAGAAACTCTAGTTTACATATTTTTACCAAATAAATGCTGAGTCCACACTGGTGACCCCAAGCATTTCAGAAAACTGAAGTCTTTTTGACCAACAGATATTTGTCAACAAACTTAATTTTCTTTGATTAGCTGCATTCTTTCTTTCAGTTGATGTATTCGAACATTAAAAGATTATTAAACAATACAAAAAAAAAATAACATAAAAAGAATTTTCATTTGCAAATCTTTCCCAAATTCAAAATGTTCAAGAAAAAATACAGAAGCCATGAAACAGCTTAAAAATTGGAGGACACTAGAACCAGCTTAATTTGTCTACAAAAGCAGCCATCAGTGACAGAAAATACATTTTAGGATATAATCTGCACCCCTCCAAAAATGCAAGTTATTCCTACAAAAGCACAAGCTCAAAAGTAGGTGTGAAACTTCACTTTCAAGCAAAACAATAGAAAACAACTACCACCACATAACAAACAGTGGCTGCAACTTACAATTCAGAAAAATCATACAGAAAGATCTGTGCTCTGAGGAATGCAGGCTATCAAGGTCTACAGACCTCTCTCTTTACACATTTTCTTTTTTGGGGGGGGGGGGGGATTAACACAAAGTCTTCATCACTAATAAAATCAATCTGAATTAAAATAATGACATATTCTTGAAAATGTGCCAGGTTAGCTGCTTCTAGCTTCTTCAAGTGGGTGAATGAGTTTGGGTTCAGGAGCCCAATAGAGTCAAGTCCAACTGCATACAGTGTGTGCAGCCATACAAAGGTCCGAGGCCGGACGTATTTATTTTCAATATTTACAGGGGAAAAAAAAACATGCTGCAAGACGTACTTCTCCCAGAGTGCTATACAAGTCAGCCAGAATTCATTCTCTCTCATTCTAGTCAACATTCTAGGGATCTAAGTGTTCCTGAATAGAGGCCTCTTTGCACTACAGGATGATCTCAATCCCTAGACAAATGCTTCTATATCCTAAGTTTATTTTGTTGGCCAGCAAGTCAAACAGGGGAGAATAACTTCAAACCAATCAAAATCCCTATCTGTTGTTTACTCTGCTGGCTAGCAAGTCAAAGCAGGAAACAATTTTTAAAATCTTTTACTGTATTTCCCTAGCACTGTTATTCTTCTTTTTCCGGCTTTTACCGGTTAGGGGGTCGCCACAGTGGAACTCTTGTCCGCTAATGACTGGCACTAGATTTTTATGGTGCCAAGGTGCCAGCCCGGCGCCCAACCTTCAACGAAGCCACGCCCATTCACGCATGCCTTTCAAACGCCACTCAAATGCGGGGAGGATATGCAGACTCCACACAGAAGGCAGAAAGCGCTCCAGCCGAGAATCGAATGGGAGAACCTCTTGCTGTGAAGCAACAACGCTACTGCTGCACCACCGGGGCATTAGTGATTCAACTTTTGTGCTGAAAGCCTGAACTGCAAGCCACAAATCACTGTTCCATGCCCTGTTTCACAGACAGATGCAGCACATGCCATTCTTAAACACATCAGTTTACACAGATATAGTAAAGTTAAGAGTTCCAAAAGCTCTGCCACAATTTCAAAGTATCCATGACAATGTCTTAAGGATGGTCTGTTGAAGATGCCTGTATAGCACCTTATCAATTAATTAATGACCGATCCATTTGTGGGATTCCAGTATCAAGTGCATTTATGTTGAATACTAGAATAGACCTTGCTATTAATATACAAAAACAATGTTTCTGACATGTACCCTCTGATCTCCCCCTTACTATCCAACAAAAGTTTGAATTAAACTAGACAAATTATGTGATGCAATATAACATTTCCGAAACCACTATCATCGGTATTAACAATCAGTATGTGTTCTCATCTTGACAAGTAAGCACATTAACTAACCTGATGTTTGACGATCTGTCCTAATGCCAGATTTAAATCCACTTGACATCTACCAATCAACTTTGGAGGACTGTTGCTTCCAGGCTGAACTTTATTCTGAATCCGATTCGACAGCTGTAACTCTATAAGTCCAGTTTCAAAGCGCACTGCTCTCATTGATGGAGTGGTGGCTGTAACCTGAATACCCTGCCAAAGAATAGAGACCTTGTTAGATCAGATCACAACTTAATGTCACATTACTGAGACAACAGTTCCACAAATGCACATTGGTAAGAATTCAGGCCATATTCCGCATACATCCAATAGATTACCATGCAAAAACACAGCAAGTACCTCTGTTTTGTTTGTCTAATTCCAAACAAAGATGATATACAGGGGCAAGCACCCCCCCCAAAAAAAATATTAACACCATAACTATCAAACAACAAAATAAACAACCAAGAATACTTCTTTTCACCCAAACATATTTTAATACTGGTAGTACTTCTGAAATAATTCAACTGAAAATTTTATATCAATTACAGAGTAATAAAATGGGTAAACATTGTAAGCAGAAACTAATATAATATTCTTATAACAGAACCTGAGCTTGAAAACTCTGTTACCATACAGAATGCATTTAATATGCAAACTCACAGAATACACAAATGAACATAAAATATAATTACTTATTTCTTATCAAAGAAAACTTCAGCCAATAACATTCTCACAAAAAAAGGTCAGTATATGACAGTGAAATCTGACAAATTACTCCCATGTATTCCAGTTTTAATGGCAAGTGTTACGTGTTTTAGCACTGTTTTTGAATATTTACTGCTTCAGCAAACCAAATGGTGACTTTTTATGTGAAAGAAAGGGAATATATTCATTTGATCGAGCTAATATTGCTCGATTGGATATAACACCGAGTTTAATTGTCAAATTTCTCAGTGGCGAACAGTAGGAATGTTGTATAAAACACCGAATGCGACATTTCCCACTGCTCTACCACCTAAACAAGCACTACCATGGGTCAAAAAGCGGGGATATTTTGCATTTCGCAACAATTGCATTCGCATTACTGAGTTTTTGCTGAACTGCTTTTGACCACATTCTGGTCGACCTTTCACAGGTTGATCAAATCAATGTATACCAAAAGAAAGGGAGGCAGTATATTAAAAAAGCAATTCTACAAGTCACTTCCAAATGTAGACAGAACACCTATACTCATTTGCATGAATAACCATCAGTCCAATTATGCCACTACAACCAAATGCTCCTGTGTCAGCTTTGGGCACTAGTTCTCAGAGTTATGGTGACACCTTGCTACCTTAATAAAATATGTTATGCAACAAATACACAATAACATAACTGACCAAAAAACAGGCTCTTGAGAAAAGCCTTGCAGTGCCTCAAAATGCTAGTCACTCTCCTCAGACATTTTGTCAAGTATAACAGCAAAAAACGTATCTATTTGGTGCTTCAAGTATGTTTTTCAAAGTGATTTTGGTATTAGTCAGACAGCTGCTTGTAGTCTGGAAATGAAGGCTTCAGATTTACGGAGAAATAAAAGAGTTGTTTTTTTTAGTGTGTAGCACCTTATTAATGTTAGTAACATTCTAATTATGTGTGCTCTGGCCTACTGGCCTACATAGACACTAAAAAGTATTGTTGTGTAAAACCTTACCACAGATAGATTTGCCTTCCTTTGTTTTACTTACACACCAAGGCCATAAAAGTAGTGTGTCTGCAACTATTTGCTTACACTCCTACATTTCTGCTTCTACCTCTTCCTTGCTTTCACTTACCTTATAGCTCCAAAGCTTCTACTTCTCATACGGATTGTTTTTCTTTGCACTCTTCTTTTGGGGGTGGGCAGCCCACTCTGTTCGCTCTTGCTACATTTGGGCTCACTCCGCTCCCCTACCCCTATTCCCACCCACCCCTGCATCACTTAAACTTGTACCAGCGCTAACCACTCCCCTAACTTCCCCCAATCAAGAATCAGCCTCCATCCACCAGTTACACCTCAGTTATCCAATCACACTATTTGTAACACTCCTCCCTCTCCTCACACAACTTAATTGCAACAGTCCTTAATAATGCTACTCCCACCACACTATGCCAAAACCCCTCTTTCCCTATACCTTCTTCATACCGTCCAGGTAACCTACATTTTAAAAAGAATACATGCGATGGTCTTACTCCTGCCCACACTCTATACCCTACTGCTATGTACATATTAACATCGTACAGTCATCTACAGATACAACATGTCCATAGCCCCACACTATATTATACTAATACCGTCCACTCCTTACTCTCCTGCCTTACCATCTCCTCCCAGCTCTACAATCACACACCTACTGTATACTTTCACTTCAAACATGTAGTTGTCAATAATACCATTAACCACTTCAGCAAACACCTTCACATACTCTCCAAATTGTCACACAAACACGTACATTTATTATCACATACTCTCCGTAGTTGTGACATACACCCCAATCCCGGGCTAAATACTGCACAGCATACCATCATGGCTACCATTCCACCCTTTCCTCACATTAAAACTACAGACCTTCTCATTCTAAACATGACCTCTAGAAGCCTAGTTAACAGACTTTCATGCATTCATTGCACAATACTCACCAGACATTCTTACAACAACAGAAACTTGGCTAAAACCCTATACAAGAGACCCAGACATACTCCCACAAGGTTATACCGTACAAAGGTTAGATAGGATCAGGAAGAAGGGTGTCAGGGTTGCAATCTTCTACAAAGATAACCTAAGCATCGACTACCTACCTAACAAATACCCTTATGATAACAACTTTGAAGTTCTAGTAACACTGCTCAGAATCAACCCAAATAAAAATATTTAAACTCCAAAAGGGTGTAAGAGTGGTAAACACAACCAATAATCCAAATAACCACTCCAACACCAATATCTACAGCCCAGGAACACCACTGGTACACAGAACTACAGTTTATTCAGAAAAACAAGTATCAGGTCAAGCGCTTTTGTAAAATGATGAAGTGATTTTATGAAAGCGATTGACCTGATACTTGTTTTTTTTAATAAACTGTGGTTCTATGTACCAGTGGTGTTCCTGGGCTGCAAATAAAAATATTACCATAATAGCCACTTACCTCCCAATAATACTCCCACTGCCATTGAGGAACTCATAACCTGGGCAGTCTCAAGCTACACCCATGAAACCATTACTATGGGCGACTTCAACTTAGAATGGAACACTTGCACTGGTGATAACTCCTCTACCTTCATAAATTTACATGGTTTCTCCCAAATAATCCAGTTTCCCACTCAAATAGATAAACATAACAAAAGGGAATCTATCTTAGACTGGTCGCTTATCAACAGTACCACCCACAACTATCTCTCCGGATGCCTTCCAAATAATTTAAGTGACCACAGACCTACCTACTTAATCAGTCATCAGCTTAACTCACCCGGAACCATAGTTTACAAAGTTGTACGAAATACTAAAAACTTCTCCAACAAAGCATTCGTAGACATGCTCAATAAATGCAGATGGACACCATTCCATCATCTTCAACCTAACCAGGCCGTAACATACTTCAATGACACATTTCTAGCTATTCTAAATAGCTTAGCACCAACTCATACATGTCGTGTTAAAAATAGGAGATTGCCCTGGATATCAAAAGAAACCATTAAACTTCAAAAACTAAGGGACAAAACTTGGTATCAACACCAAAAAACAAAAGACAATAAAACTCTGCTAGCATAACAGCAAATCTGCGATCAAACAAAAAAAAAAAAACCTCAAACTAGACAAAAAACATATTATACAACTATGTAAAACAAATATGAAAACAATCCCAAAAAGTTCTGGCAAGCAGTTAAGTCACCCCTCCACCCAGGTAAAGCTACAAGCCCAGAACCAATAACCAAAGCGTGAGTATTGCCTCACAAACCAACACCTACTTTATAAACACCATCCTCTCCTTAGTTACAGGGAACAATTCCACCCCTCTGTCTCTTCCACCTAATGTGGAAACTAACAAATTCTTTGACCTCAAACTTTTCCCAACTAACACCATAAAAACAATACTGAAAAAACTGAAACCTTCTTCCTTAGCAGCTGACCAACTCCCCAATGAGTACCTCAAACTGTCAGCTGATACCATAGCTCTGCCTATCTCCATTCTGGTAAATAGGTCAAAAGCAGAACAATATGTCACAAAATTATGGAAAATTTCCTGTATCACCCCTCTGCATAAAGGAGGAACATCAACAGAATTAAATAATTACAGACCCATATCCAACCTTTCCCTGTGTCAAAATTCTGGAAAAATGTATCACTCAATTACTACAATACCTGTTATCTCACAACGTTCTCTCTCCTTCCTGACATGGCTGCAAACCAAGACATAGCATCACCACAGCCATAATTAATTTCTCTAACACCATCAACCAACTGAGAAATTCAAACCAGCAAGTAGCATCAATCTTCTTAGACATGTCAAAAGCGTTCGACACTGTCACCCATCAGAAACTGCTTAGCATTCTTGCCTTACTAAACTTATCAAAGACTTCCCCCTCCTGGTTCCTAAGCTATCTTTATGACAGACAACAAACAGTACAATGGAAATCCAAACTCTCACCACTTCTGCCTGTCTCGGTTAGAGTCCCCCAAGGGTCCACACTAGGACCCCTTCTTTTCACCATCTTCGCTAATTATCTAGCCTCATCCACAACACATGCTAAAGTAGTTCAGTATGCAGATGATTCAATTTTAATCTGCTCAGCAGATACCTTACCAGACCTCCAAACAGTAGCTCAACAAGCTTTTAATGATAAAGAAACATATCTAAGTAAATCACAACAAATCCTCAACTCCAAAAATACACAGTTAATGCTATTTACCAGTAGCAAACAATCACTGACCACCCCTCCTTTCACTACTCTCTTAGCAAACACCACAGTCATCCAACCCAGTTTAGCATACAAAACTCCTTGGAGTGACAACTGACAAACTCAGATTTGACCAACCCATAACCACCACAATTAAGAAAGTTCACATCAAACGTGGCTCACTGTACAGAAACATGCCATTCTTCACTGACAATTCCAGACTAGCCATATCCAGAACCTTCCTCCTCTCTACACTCCTATATGCTTTCCCCCTCTTTACCAACTTAAAAAAATCAGACTTAACCAAATTGGAAACTTGCTACAACAAAATAGCCAGTTTCGCAACCAACCTTCCCCACCAAATCCACCACTGTATTGCTCTACATAAATTAAATTGGCTCGAGCTACTTAACCTTCTTCATCTCTACCAACTTAAATTCACACACAATATCATCTTCCATACCGACAGTTGCCCATCCCTTGAGGAACTTGTTGTTCCCTACTCATGCCCACAAAGTCTAAGATGTGCAGACAGAAACTTTCTCACAGTAAACAAAGCCAACAACACTCACGGTGAAGCCCTAGTCTCAAATCAAATGGCCAAATTATGGAACTCTACCCCACACCCTACAAACACACCTTAATCTATCAGTTTTAAACTACTATTTGAACATCTATCCAAAAACTGGCATTGCTCCTGTGCCAAACCTGACTGACAAGAAATCTTATTAAAAGGGCCTCACTGAGACAGATGCCTGGTGTCAAAGCCATGGCCTCAAGCTCAATGCCAAAAAGTGCATTGTCATCCCCTTTGGTAAAAACTCTGTACCCATGAACTACAACATAGGCGGTAGTATACTTAACACCGAACGTGTGCTAAGAGACCTTGGGACAAAGGTGGACAGTAGTCTCTCCTTTGACAATCACATCTCCACAGTAGTCAGGAATCCTTCTACATGGCACAGCTCATCACAAAAGGTTTCTCATCCTGAAAAAAAGAGGTCATTATTACCCTCTACTCATCACTCATTATACCCATTATAGAGTACAACGCCCCGTTTGGTATGTACCTTACAAGACATCTACAACAACTGGAAAGGCCGCAGAAATACCCCACAAAGAGGATTACTGGCCTCAAACAGATGCCCTACGCAGACTGTCTCAAAAAACTCCAGCTTTACTCTGTCGCATATCGCCTACTCAGAGGTGATCTCTGCCTAACATACAAAGCTATGTCAAACCCTGAGCTGTTGGATATGCTCCACTTAATGAAATCCCAATCCCTTTGAGCTACATGCTCTACGGACCAAACCTTGTCACCACAATAAACAGAACATGCCAGAGGGATAGATTCCTGTCCCAGAGACTTCCCATACTCCGGAATAAACTACTTATCTATATCAAACAAAGCTCCTCATTAGCACTCTTCAAGAAAAATCTTGATGATTGGATGGGAAATAGGAAATTCACCCCGGGGTTCACTTCTGTGGCTCTGCCTGACAGTGGCACAGAAAAATAATTTTCTTAGGTGGCAAAAGCCAGGGTACCTTTTTGGCTGGGCTTGTATAGGCCCTAGGGCCGATAGCCTAGTACCTACCTATGAACCTATAACTCTCTCAACACACTGTCCACTCCTTATCTCATTTTCTCACTCTCTTCAGTGTTTATTAGTACTTAAAAATAACTATATATAAAAAATCTCATTTGGTCATAACTATTTAATATGGACACACTACTAACTTTATTTTTTCTCACAGCAATCTTCACTGAAATGCTTGTGTTTTTCTTTTTGAACCTTATCTACTAGAAAACTGTATTGAATACTACTTTGTATACACTAACTAGAAGATATGTATTCTGTATCATACTATATGTATATTATTGTACTATCCAATTATTGTATATTGTTTGTATTTCTGTGGAGCTTTTCTCCCTGGGCCTCCGCTGAAAATGGGCTTCTGGCCCAGTCAGACTTTCCCGGTAAACAAATGTAAATAAACAAGTAAATAAATAAATATAACTTTAGATGTCCTCCTCTTCTATATGCTGCTGTATTCATAACACAATGGAGTTCGCTTCTGGTGACTTTCCTACATCCGGCCATTTTACAAAAGAAAGATGCTACCGCTAGGGTATGTGTGACATCCCACGTCTCTCTCTGCAGATGTCGGGTACAAAAGGGACGTCAGGACGCACCCACCTCAGAAATGAATGCCACCAGATTCAGCATTTACAGAGTGGGTATTCAGGAGTCAGGCAAGTGTAAGGGGGAAAAGCAGGGAGGGAAACTATTCAGCAGCATATAGAAGAGGAGGACATCTAAAGCTATGGTAAGATTTTACACAACAATACTATGTCCTTCTATTCATATGCTGCTGTATTCATAACACAAGGGAAAGTGCAAAAGCTCCTGCATTAAGAAATGGATGGAGGGACACAGAAGCATTTTCCACAAATCCATGAAGGATAGCTCTGGCAAACCCTGCTCTGGCCCTAGAAATAACATTCAACTTGTAGTGTTTGGTGAATGTATGGACAGAGGACCATGTAGCTGCTTCTAAAATGGTAGCTGTATCTAGACCTTTGAAAAAGGCTCCAGAGGAGGATACTGCTCTAGTGGAGTGTGCCTTTACTGAGGAGGAAAGCTTCCTACCATGGGCTTTATAGCAGAAGGAGATCGTTTTAGAGATCCAAGAAGATATGGTTTGCTTGGAAACAGGGTGTCCCAGGGCTCTTGGGTGGTAAGACACACACAGCCTATCTGATTTACAGATGAGTTTGGTCTTGGCCAGATAATATCCGAGTTATCTGTGAATGTCCAGGGAATGTAGAATCCTTTCAGCTGGGTTTTAGCATCTAGGAAAGAAAGTAGGTAGGTTGATAGCCTTATTCAGGGACAGCTCATTGACCACTTTGGGCATAAAGGTTGTGTTGGTACACAAACACACCCTGTCTTTGTGGAAGACAGTAAAAGGATGGAAAGCCATAAGGGCTTGTAGTTCTGAAACCCTTCTACAAAGAGTATAGTTTTCCAAGTACAGTGTTGAGTGAACAGTCTTTGGCTGGCTTGAAGGGTAGCAGTGTCAACATTTCTAGTACAAAACTTAGATCACAAGGAGGTGGAATGGGCTTCCTTGGGGGTTTGAGGTGCAGAACCCCTTTTAGAAAAAAGTTTAACTTCCAGCCTAGAAGTTAAGGGAGGGGTGAGAAGCAGGCATGCTGAGATAACAGATAAATGGGTCCTGACAGAGGAACAAGATAGTCCAGACTTTATCAATTGACAAAGGTAGGGCAGGTCCACTGGAGGTTCTACTACCAGTGGTTGTAAGTTGTGTTTAACACCAGGCAGAAAATCTCTTCCACTTTGAAAGGAATGATTTTTCTGGTATTTTGCTTTCTGGCCTCCAGCAAAACCTGAAGCATGTCCTCTGTGTAAAGGTGTCTGAAGGAAATCAATGCCCTATCATCCACAGTGTAAGGTTCAGAGTGGACAGTTGTGGGTGAATGAGTGTTCCCTACTCCTGTGTGAGTTGGGGTAACTTGTGGTGATTGCCCTTGGCTAGATGAAGCAATAGGGGGAACCAGTGTTGCCTTGGCCAACAGGGCGTCACCAACAAGATTTGAGGTTGTTCTTTCTTGAATTTTCAGCAGAACTTTTTGTATGAGCATGAAAGGGGGCATGCATAAGCGTACATCCCCTTCCAAGGGAATGAGAGAGCATCCACCCTCCATGTTTCGGGGTGAGGTACCTTGGAGCAGAAGGTTGGAAGCTGCCTGTTCATGGGGAGGCAAACTGATCCACATCTGGAGTACCGCATCGATGGACCAGGTCCAGAAAAAACATCCCTGTTTAGCATCCATTCGTGAGATAGAGTCATGGTCCTGCTTAGAGTGTCTGCCATCACATTGACTGCTGAGGGAATGTAGACCGCATGGAGGTCGACTAGCCTGTCCAGGGCAATTTCCCATGCCTGAAGGTCCAACCTGCACAGGAGGTAGGACCTTGTCCCCCCCTGTTTGTTGATGTACCACGGCACAGTTGTATTGTCTTGTGTGCCACCTCAGCGTGCCTAGTAGGAGACAATCCTTGAAAATTCTTAGGGCTAATATCAGGGCTTCCATTTCTTTGATACTGATGTGTTCTTTCTGATGAGTGAGGGTCCATGTGTTTCTCACTCTCCATTCTCCCAAGGTTGCCCCCAAACCTGTGTCTGAGGCATCTGTGAAGAGGTCCTGTTTGGGGGGTAGTGGTTACAAGGGTAGGCCTGGGTTGGCCTTTATCTGGGCTATCCACCAATTCAACTCTCTGGAAAGGCATGGAAGTATTGGCACCATAAATTCCAGGGGGTACAGGTGTTGTTTCCAGACTGTTCTCAAGTATCATTGGACCTTTAACGTACAAGTCGAATTAAACCAAGAATATCACAGTCCACAACACACAGGACATTTAGAGCTAACTGTGTGTGCTGTTTTGGAAATAAAAGAAATTTGATTTTATTGCCTACTGTTGGATTATTTAAACTCGGATCCTGTGTGCTGTGGACTGTGATATCATTGGACCTTTCTAATGTGCAGTTTTGCCAGGGGAACCATGGGGTTGGTGGAGGCCATGAACCTCAAGTGCCTGAGAAACTCCACGGTTGACATGACAGGGAGTAATTGCTTGAAGTAAGCAATAAGAGACAATTTTTTTTTCTGGGGGAAGACAAGCCATCATTTTTTCTGTTAGGATCCTGCACCCCAGGAAAACATGATCTTGTGAAGATATCAGGGATGATTTTTTGAGATTTATACTGAACCCCAGACTTCTCAACAAGACAATGGTGAAGTCTAGATGTTGTAGTGCCATAGGACCTGAAGTGGCCTGGATCAGGAAGTTGTCTAGGTAGGGGAAGAGTTGGATTTCCTTTGCTCTGGCAAAGGCCATGGCTGGTGAGAGGCATTTTGTAAACAATCCTGGGGCTGTAGAGAGACCAAATGGCAAAGCAGAATCCATTGAGAAGCGGAGAAATTATCTGAAGAGAGGATGGATTGAGATGTGTAAATAGGTGCCTTTTATATCCAGGGATACTAAAGAAGGCCTGTGGTAGTATCACGGGAAGAAGGACAGGAAGAGTGAGCACCCGAAAGGAGGGAACTTGGAGAAAGGTGTTGAGATGGGACAAGTCCAGGATTGGTCTCCATGGACCTTCTTTCCTGGGCACCAGGAACATCTTGGAGTAGAATCCCTTTCCTCTTGCATGTGCAGGGACTTCTTGAATGGTTCCCTGATTGAGGAGCTCCTGAAGAACGGAAGGGAAGTAAGGCAGTTGTTCTCGAGGGGGTTGAGGAATACCGTTGGGAGTAGGTTTGGTCTCCCATGTCATTAAATATCCCTGTTGTATAACAGAGAGGACCCAAGAGTCCTGGGTGAGCTGCATCCAAGCTGATAGGGAGGGGGAGAGAGACAGACGCATTGAAAGTGGTGTGTCTGGATCCAGTGTCTGGTATTCACAGGCTACCAGGCTTACCCTGAAAAGGCTGTTTGGCAGCAGGAGTAGAAAGGGCAGATCTGAATGAGGTCTGTTTCCTTGAGTCTTTTTTGCTTTTGGCTGGTAACTGTCTGGCAGGCCTTCTCACAAAGGAGGTTTTAGTAGAGTAGTTCCTTTGGAAGCGTAGCACCGGAGAAACAAAAATGTGTCTCAGATCTTTTAACTCCTTGCCCTTTGCTTGGAGTGCTTTGAAAAGATCAACAGCAGCTGAACCAAATAGGTCTTTATTATCTAATGGTGCATCTAAGATTTTAGACTTGATGTCATCTGGGAGAGGCTGTAATCTAAGCCAGGAGTATCTCCTAGTGGCAGACCTAGATGAGGCCTCAGTGCATCATAATTGCACTTTATATGGTGCTTTGTCACCTGAGTGCAGGAATTTAGCAGGGAAGATAGTTTAGCCTTGGCTGGAGAGTCTGAGATAATCCCCCAGTTGTTTTGTCGCATCAGTCTAGGAATATCTGGCCATGTGGGTTTGGCAGTTAATTGCCCTTACTGCCAGGGTAGCAGACGTGTAGACCTTTTCTCCTAGGTGCTCCACTAACCTGCTCTCCTTGTCAGATGGCAGGAGGGAGGTGGAAGGCAGTAACTTAGCAGTCTTGTCTGTCGATACAATAATGACTAAAGGGTCTGCAGAAAGAGCTCTATACAGGACTTTGGCATCCTCAGGGACTTTATAAAACCTGTCTGGTCATTTGGGTGCTGGAGGGTGAGAGTCAGGGTTTATGGAAGCAGCTAGGAAGGTGTCCAAGATGGCAGGGTGCACTGCGGGTACAGCAGACAGTTGGGAGACTCCATTTGCAAGAGGTCATAATACCTCTTCTGGGTTTCTGTTACCTAACTGCTGTCCCACTTAAAGAATTATTTCATTTGAGCAATGGTTTCCCCAAAAGTGATATCTTCTCCTGGGGAATCTGTACCACTGGATTCCTCCTCTGGGGAAGCAATTTGGGAAGTGAAGGTGAGAGATTCATCCCCTGATGAATCCTCTTCCTCGGATGAGATGTCTGAAGCAAATTTACCTTTGGGGGTAGATGCCGTAGGAGTCTGGACTGGAATAGGGGCCTGGCGCAGGACTTGGAAGTCATTTAAAAGGCCTTGGGTGAAGGCCTGCCAGTTAAGAATTTGTTCGGAGGCTGTGTGCGTCGACGAAGGAGCAAGGGTTTTTTTTTTTTTTTTGTGGGACTCTGACATCGAGGTGTCAGAGATCCAGTGAAGAGTGGGAGAGATGAATGCCACAATATTACAGCTAACTTCTTCCCGAATTACAATTTGCGAGACCCTACACAGGCCCTCAGAGATGATGAGCCAAGGTTCCCTCTCAATGATCGATTCAGATGCCTACGCTTCCCTCTGGTACAAGCCCTCGGCTTCTTTACCAGCTTTCTCCTGGGTACCTGCCAAAGGAAGGTCCGAGGATTCTGGCTCGGACTCTGGGCCTTCACTGGCCTCGAGAAGTACGACTGAAAGGGAGGGCGCAGCCATTGGCTCAGGTCTAGATTTTTTGGCCTTTTTGACTGGCGGCTAATCCATGGGGCCCGATGTCAGATCTATCACGTTAGCTAAACGCTTTAGACGGTGATTCTCTAAATAAAGTTTTAAGGCAGCTAGGTGACTTCTGAGGGTTTTGGGGACAAAGTCCTGAAAAATACAAGTAGTGTGGTCGTGTTCTTGGCCTAAGCAAAACAGGCAGAGCTCATGAGTATCCTTATGTGGAATTTGCCTTTCACACTACACTTGCCCTTTCCACCTGACACAAAACCCAAAAGTAGTAGCAATAGATAATCAAAAACCCCTATGGGGTACTTATCTGAAGTCAGATAAGATGAACGCATTGCATGACATCATTTTTCTGAAGGAGCTACCAGAGCTGGCAGTCACACAGGTGGCAGAAAAGTTCTGAGGTGGGTGTGTGCTGACATCCCTTTTGTACCCATCTGTTTATGGCCGATGTCCACAGAGTGTGATGTGGGAAGTCAAACACACTCTACCGGTAGCATCTATCCTTTGCAAAATGGCCGGATGTATGAGCGTCACCAAACGTGAACTCCCTTGTGTTATGAATACAGCAGCATAAGAATAGAAGGACATCATTTAAGTTACTTCCCATTCAGTCATCTAATTTTTTTTAAATTCCTCTAAAAAAGGGAGGATTCCTTAGGTATCCTGGGCACAAGCTATTATGGAATGGAGTCATCAGCTGATGATGGAGATTCAGTGGAGAGACGGAATTAATTTAACAAGCTACAGTTGACATCACAGCTTCTTAAATGAATGTATGCAATACTATTGTGTGTTATTAACTGCAGCAAGGAACTTATTGCTGCAAATGATTACCATAGCAAGGAGCTTGCATAAACTCTCTGTCAGAGTTGTTCCAAGAGTTTTTTTTCCTCAACTTTTTGGAAGACCAGGGCACTTTAATGAAGACTTTTTTTTGGTTTGTTTTCAGTTTCAACAGAAAAGCTTTCCTTTTCCTTTTTTTTAATGATCCTCTACTTGGGGTTAAGGGACACCAATCTTAGGTCTACCCAGGTTGCTGAATGACTCTAGCTAATAGCATGTCCTGTTATAATAAAACCATTTCTGTAAATAATCTAGTGCTTTTCCTTATTTTGTTAAGAAATGTAATAAATACTAGATATCAAAAACCTAGGGTGATGCACAGTACTTCATAATGAAATGCTCAGAATGTTAGACAAAGCTTCCATCCAATAAATCTATATGTAAAGCTGAGTATAACATGTTCTTATAGGATAATTTTTTTTAAGTGTGTTCTACATGAACTACAGAGTGGACTGGCACCTCACCTGTGTGCCCTGTTCAATCACAGCCTCACCTCAGGCTTTGTCCCTACAGAACGGCGCACTGTTACAGTCATCCCTCTCCACAAGGGAGGAGCAACTACAGACCTCGGGAGCTATCGCTCCATTAGCCCGATGAATCTGATAAGCAAAGCTATGGAACGCATCATCATGGACCTAACAAACAAGGATATAGGGAATCTCCAAACTCTGGATCCTACACAGTTTGGTTTTGTGATGGGTAGATCATGCCTGCTCAACTTGGTCGACTTCTTTGAGTCAGTCACCAGAGCTGCGGATGAAGGCAAGGTGGTTCATACAGCCTACCTTGATCTGGCCAAGGCCTTTGATACCTTCACCCACACAGGAATCATAGAAAAACTCACTAAGCTAGGCAGCAACCCCTATATCACTAGGTGTGTTGCAAGCTGGCTCATAGACAGAACTCACAGTGTGAAAGTAACGGACTCCAAGTCAGACTGTCGACCAGTCACAAGTGGAGTCCCACAGGGTTCGGTCCTGGGACCTCTCCTGTTTGGTATCTACTTCTCTGAAGGCCAGGCCAAAACGAAGGGACTCTGGCTGACAAAGTTCGCAGATAATTGCAAGTTGGGAGCTATTATTAACTCCCCAAGTGATGTTGACATCCTACAGAAAGGCCTCAATGAGACCGTCTGGTGCCAGAACCATGGCCTTAAGCTCAATGCCAAAAAATGTGTCGTCATCCCCCTTGGGAAAAACTCGGTTCCCTTGAATTACCACATCGATGGTAGTCCACTGAACACAGAAGGCATTATAAGAGATCTAGGAACACAGGTTGACAGCAACCTCTCTTTTGACCAACACATTGCCACTGTGGTCAGAAAGTCCTTCTATGTGGCACATCTCATTACTAAGGGTTTTGCATCCAGGAAGAAAGAGGTCACTCTACTCTTCCCTCATAAGGCCAATTATTGAGTACAATGCCCCATTTGGCATGTACCTCACTAGGCACCTGCAACTGGTAGGGCCACAAAAGTACCTCACAAAGAGGACCCTAGGCGTTAAACACTTGTCCTTTATGGACAGACAAAAAAAAACTCCAACTATTCTCTGTCTCATATCACCTACTTAGAGGTGATCTCTGCTTGACTTACAAAGCCATGTCTGACCCAGCTCTGTTAGAAGTGCTACATCTAAAGAAATCCCAATCCCTCCGCACCACACTTTCCAGAGACCTCAACCTCATTATCACAATCATCAGAACATGCTAGAGGGACAGGTTCATAACCCAGAGACTTCTCATACATGTCAAGCAGAGCACCTCACTGGCCCTCTTTAAGAGGAATCTTGATGAGTGGATGGGAAATAGAAAATTCACCCCAGGATCACTCCAGTGGCTCTACTCAATAGAGGCACTAGGAACTAAGATCGCGTTGCATGATGCCAGGGTAATCCTATGGGCTAGGCTTGTAAAGGCTCCAGTGCCATTAGCTTAGTACACACCTATGAACCTAAGTAAATTTTCTGTGTACTTGCTTCAAAAGATCGCCCTTAGTGTAACCACAAAACAGACACTGAATTCAAAGCTGACCACACAAAGACTTTAAATAAACCTGTAAGAATACAGTTGGGATCCATAGTAGCTACACTTACTCTTACGAAGCACACCTATTAATCTAAATGCCTTACTTCCTGAACTCATGAAATCTTCTCAAGTATGTCAAATTAACATTTATTATGAAATCTAGATCCTTGATTTTAGTTGCATCTACTGGTGTATTCTCAAATGTAGGGAGTGTAACTACATGATAATGTAACATTACAGTTTTGCAAGCTGAACCTCAAATCTAACTGCTTCACCAAGATATTAATCCTGTCCAACTATGTATTGTTCTGGTCCATGCCATTATTTATTTGATGCGACCATTGGCCCCATCTTTAAGATAGTCGCATACTTTGAAATCTGTTACCAGAAAGGATGAAAAGACTATAAAAATAACATGGGTCTCAGTACCAGTCCTCATGGTACTCCTCTTTTTACTTTCACTCGTCCAGAAAAACCCTCTAGTAGTGCTACTCTCTAGGACTTGTTTTCCAATGACAGCTGAATCCACCTTATAATGTATATGTATTTACATGCAGAGATATTCATACTAATTAAGTTAAGGCAACATGTGGCAATGCATTAAAGGTTTCTGCAAAGTCAAGGTAAAGTGTCATTACAAAAAGGCCCATATCTAATGTGAGGTTGCGTGGTTCATACAACTGTAAAGTACTAGCTAGAGCAGATCTGTCATCCATTAACTCATTTTTGTAAATCCATTAACACAGTGTACTTACTGCCCTGCTTTTGTACTGCAAAAGCGTATCTCTTGAAGCACTTAGCCAATGATTGATAAAAAAGCTGACAGGTCTGTAATTCTGGACAAGATTTACCTTACCACCCCCCCCCACAACAGCTCAGGCAACAGAAAGCAGAAAGGGTTGCTGCCAAGCTTACGGAGCCTATAACTTTAAAATAACCAGAGATCCTGAAGAGGTATTAGAAATACTTTGGAAATGTTATAAAAATATGTTTAAAGCACAGAAATGAGGAAATCAAGAAAAAGCAAAAAGGAAATATTTATGCAAGAATTAAATATGCCAGGGTTAGAGGTAGATGAGGCTTAATTATTAACGATTAGGATAGGAGGAGATGAGATAAAAAATTGTGATGTATAACCAATCTACAGAAAAGCCTACAGGAATGTATGGTATTCCTATGAAAGTTTGGAAGCTAGGCAGGAAGAAAGTGATAAAGATCTCGAAGGTTTTGTTTAAAAGCTTCTTTTTTTCTAGGAGGCCTAATATGTAACCCCCACCCCCAAAAGAAACTGTTTTGCCAAAAACAGAGAAGAAAGAGGGGGGTCCACTGGCAGACATGCTAAAATGGCAACAAGATGACCTTGACAAAGGAGTAAGACAGACCAGACGAAAGTAACTCTCATAAATATTTTAGAACCAGAGGTACATAACCTCCGATAGGGCCCTGGTTATTGGCTAAGCAAATGTCTTTTCCACTTGCCAATATAAGATTTCATAGCAGCATGTTTACTTGACTCCTTTAGCACCTGTTGCACATCCTCCTTAAAGAAGTTCTTAAAGGGAATTAAAACTGAATTATCCGAGCAGTTCGTTGAAGTTGTTTGAGACTGTGGTGTATTAAACTCCCAGTCTTGTGAGAAGGTCTAGTCTGTGAGGAAGCTTATGGTAATCTGCCTTGGCCAATTCCATATAATGGGAGAACTAATGATTCCTGGGCCAAAAAGGAATCACCACAATGACATCTGAAGTCATCTTATGTATCTTTAGATTTACCCTAGGTATTGACAGAAAGGGCAGAGATGCATAAAGGATCATTCCCAATCACAGGAATAAAAATGTGTTCGTTTTCCAAGCTTGCCTGCATGGAGCCTTGGACATGAATTTGCTTAGTTCTCTGTTTTGAAAAGAGGCAAACAGATGTATTTGAGGTTTCCCCCACAAATGGATTAAGTCATGGAAGACCCCCTCGCACAATTTCCATTCATGAGAGTTTGTCCTGGTCCTGCTCAGCGTCTGTCACAAAGTTTTGCTCTGATAGAATGTTAGATTCTTGGATGGTTAATGGATGCTGTAGAGTTACCCTCCCAAGCTATCAAAGTCTGCATGCACAAAGAGTACAATGTAGTGACTCCCTCTTCTTGTTTATGTACCACATCACTGTAGTGTTGTCTGTAATCACATGAAAAGATCCCAGGGACCAAAGATGATGAAGAAACTTTAAAGCATGGCTCACAGCCAACATCTCTGACATTTATGTACTTTGGTCTGTCTGAGGAGTTCCACAAGACACCTCTGAGGAAGTCCCATGAAAAGATAAAAGGGACAAAAGAGCTTAGTTTGAATGTTTTCTACACTAAATCTTTGGAAGACTTCACTTCTGACTGGACTTGATGCATTTTTGTTTTTCTTTTAGTCACAGTATCAGAGATGTGTCTGTTAGTTATATAAGCCTTGCTCCTTTACCTCCACCGAAACTGGTCCACAAAGCAAAATCTGAGGTGTTCATGGTTACCGACTAACTAAGCATCTGAGGAGAAAAGAGACAACCTGGATTTAGAGGCATTTACTGCATTTCCAAAGTGCAAAACTGGACCCTGAAATTCCAGAGGATGCAGGTGCTGGGTACATGTGCTTTTTAGAAACCATTATTTTTTTTCTCATATGTAGCCTGAGGAGTTGATCAAGAGAATTATAGAGACCATGAAGCCTAGAATCCTGAGACATTCTCTTGCAGAAGTCTGAGATTGACTGAAGATGCTCAGGAAAGTTTGCAGATAAAAAATCCATCTTCTCCTGAATAAGAACTATCTCAAAACACCCTGGAAACACAGTCCTGTGTGACGAGATCTACGCCTGGTATACAATGCATTTTCTGATCCTGCTCCGATGAACCTGTTGCAGATGCACCAGAACTACCAGATTTAGGAATCTAAAACTTGTCTACAGCATAAATAGGACATGTTGGAGGTATAGGTACGTCTCTGCTTTCATATACAGACCAAGAAAAGAACAATCCAGAACTGGTCTCCAAGAAAGTTCTTTCTTTGGTACTAAAAACATTCTGGAACAGAAGTCTTTGCCACTTTAATATAAAGCCACTGGTTCTACGACTCGAGTGTCAGTAAGTGATGAACTGGATAACACACACACACTGTTTAGTTCAAAGGATGGAGAGGAATTGCCCTGAAAGGAAGCATTTGCACCCAATGCCAACTATACCCCTTCTGAACCACACCCAGCACCCAGGAATCTGAAAAAATTTGTTGCCAAACGGGAATGTAAAGAGACAATTTCTGAGAGAGATTTTAAGAGACAAAGAAAGGAGGGCAGCGTACTGGGGACAGAATGCTGGCATAGTTATTCTGAAGTATTAAACTGTCTCTTTTTAGGAAAAGATCCTTGTTTCCTACTGTTCCCTTCCTGACATCTCTTTGTTGCTTCTTGTTTGCCTAGCAGGGATTGCTTTTTTTCTTCTTCTTCTTTTCTTTTTTTTTTTTAATTAAGAGAGGATTTGGGAGATTTGTAAAGTGAAGGCTTGAAAAATCTTGGACAGTTTCTGAATTAAGTTCCTTCTTTCATCAAACTGCTCGAGGACCCAAGTATAAAGTGCCAAACAAACCTACCTCATCTACTGCAGAATTCAAAATTTCAGATTTTACTTCATCAGCAAACTTCTGGTTACGTTAACAGGTTTATCTCAAACCAGAAGCAGGAGCAGTGGCCCTGGACACAACATCTGCACAATCATACACACTCGTTAAAAGTATGTTCAGATATGTGGAAAATGTTAGGAACACTAACACGAAAAAACAAAATTTTGTTAGTCTGAGGTAATTTACACAGTTTATCCATCTTTTTAGATACTGAAGGTTGAGAGTCAGGATTATTAAATGCAGCATTAAATACATTTTATTTTTTTATTTATTTTATTTTACATTTGTTGACCGGGCTAGTCTGGCTGGATACATGCCCATTTTCAGCAGAGGCCCGAGGAGAAAAGCTCCACTATATACTAGAAGGTAACATAAAAATAGTACAACGGGATGCAAAATTATAAGCATGATAAGAAAATTAGTCCAATGTAGCATAGTAATGGTACTAAAGCAATTTGACAATAACTATAATTAGCAAAACATAAACAAAACTATAATTAGCAAACTTAACAAAGCTATAGCTATAACAAACAGTGATGATTTATGTTTGCAAATTCTTTGCTGTAGTAGGAATAGTACAGTCATAAAAGAAAGAAAGTAGTAAATTACATAAGAGTCTATAAGGTATTTACAGTATTCACAGTATTCACAATTGTTATAATTGTTTTGTGCCAGGGCAATAGATTAAGAGGCAGATTTGCATAGCTGGGAGCAACCTATACATTTGGGGGGGATAACAGGTTGCAGAGGTAAAGTAGTATCCAAGTGGATAGTAGATAGTTGCAGAAGAGGGGTAGTATTAGTGATAGGGACAAGCATAGAGGTAAATGGAGAGAAATGAGAAGAGGGTTGGATGCTCAGGTCAGTCAGGGTTTGAGCAGGGGCACAGCCAGTGAGACAAAATAGTTCCTCAGTTGTTTCTTGAAAAGTTGAGAAGAGCCTAGAGAGGTCAGTTCTATGGGAAGTTTATTCCAGTATGAGCCAATGACGTTTGTAAACAAGGAGTCACCAGCTTTGTTGTGTGTTTTGAGAGTGGCAACTAGTAGTTTGTTGGCTGAACGAAGGGAAATAAGATTCCTGTAAGGGAAAACAAGGTTATTTAGTATGGGTGTATTAGAAGGGTAGTGAAGGATTTTATAGGTGATAACTAATTGATGTAGGAGAATAAGATTTTGAAGTTCGAGCCAGTCAAGCTTTTTGAGGTTAACACAATGATGGGTGTGAAATGGGGAACCTGTGGCAAACCTGGAAATGCTATGATAGGCCATGGCAAATTTCTGAAGGTTAGATTCTGAAAGGTTTATAAAGGATGGGGAGGCATACAATAGTGTGGAGATAAGATGAGTTTGTGCTAGAGACACCCTTGTAGATGCTGTTAGAAAGGGCTTAAGTCTATAAAGAGCACCAATCTTTTTATTAACAGCTTTAATGGTTAGGTCAATGTGGTAATCAAAGTTTAGTTGATTATCTATTGTGACACCTAGTAGTTTAGTGGAACAGTCAGGTGTAATGATAGTGTCATTGTCAGACACAATTGAAAAGGAGAGAGGGGTGGATTTAAGGGTAGGAGAGAAAAGTAATAGTTTGTTTTTTTTGGGATTAAGGAGGAGACATATATCTTGGAAACATTTTTCTGCTGCTGTAAAGACTTGCTGGGTAGAAGAATGAAGTTCGGCTGGAGAAGCAGCAGAACAGATGAGAGTTGAACCGTCTGCGTATTGGATACATGTGGAAGTGGGAAGATAGGTAGACAAGTTATTTATAAATATGGAGAAGAAAAGGGGTCCTAAGATGGATCCTTGAGGGACTCCGATAGTGACTGGGAGCAGAGAGGAAAGATGGCTGTCCCAGAGGACTGCTTGTTGTCTATCTTTCAAGTAGGAGTCAAACCAGTGCAATGCCAACAGTTCGAGAGAGAGACATTTCAAAGTGTCTAGCAGAAGGTGATGGTTCACCATATCAAAGGCTTTAGAGAGGACAAGAAATAAAGCAGAGGAGAAGAGGTTGTTATTGTGATTTTTGTTGATAGTGTCTGAAAACGAGAGAAGAGCAGTGCAGGTGCTACGGAAAGGTCTAAAACCATGTTGGGAGTCAGAAAGTAGGTTATTATGTATAAGATGATGTAGAAGTTGTTGGTGTATACAGCGTTCCATAAGTTTAGATAGAGGTGATAATAAGGCTATAGGATGGAAGTTGGAAAGTTCATTAGTGTTTCCTCCTTTATGCAGAGGAATGATATGGGAGACTTTCCAGAGGGAAGGAATAGTAGATTCAGTTATTGTTCTATTAATTAAGATGGAGACTGGGTATGCTACTTCAGCTGCTGCAAGCTGCAGATATTCAGCTGGTAGTAGGTCGGCTGAAGGAGTGCATGGTTTAAGTTTTGAGAGTAATTTGTGTATATAGGTTGTGGAGACTGTACTAAATGTTAGAGCGGGGGTGTTATTTTGAGGAGAGGTCATTTTGAGGGAAGTGTGGGGAATCATGGTCTTTGCTAGATAGGTGACTGTTTCAGAGAAGAAGGTGTTGAATGTACTGGCTATTAAGTTGGGTGGAGTCTGCACTAAGTTAGCTGGAGTAGGTGTTTTGGTATTACCTGGATGGAGCAGTTTATTGATTCCTGACCAGAATTTTTTGGGGTTATGATTTTGATTTTGATTTTGTTGGTGTTGAAGGTAATATATTTTTTTATCAAGATAGGTAAGTTTTTTTGTAGTGTTTCTAAGGTATATGAAGTTTTGGTCAGTTGGGTTTTTAGTAGTTCTCCATTTTGTCCATTGTTTACTCCTTAAAAGCATCATCTGCTTGGTATCGTTAGAAAGCCATGGGGCAGCTTTGGATCCTGTTCTAATTACGCGAGAGAGGGCGTGATGCTCAAGAATTTGGAGGAATGTGTTGTTAAAATAAGCAACTGCTTCCTCAAGTGGCAGGTCTTTTAGAGTTGACCAGTTATACATATATGTTTGAGTTCATTGAGGAAGCTAGGAAGGTTAAAGTTTATTTTGTTATGTATAATACGATAGCTGGGCTGATTTAAATTGTTGTTTTTTTGTTTGGTGATGTAGGTGAGAAGATGGTCGCTGATATTGTCAGGGAGTATACCAGGTTTATGAGAGAGAGGATTATTGTTGACCAATATCCAGTCCAAGATGGCTTGTTTATTGGTAGATTTGTGAATTCTACTGGGGGAGTTTATAGTTTGTTGAAAAGTAAAGAGGATGAGGTGATAGGTGGGTTTGGGGGATATGCAAGAGTTACAGTCAATGTTAAAGTCTCCTAGGATTATGGTTTCCTGAGGAAAACTACAGGAGAGCCAACTAAGAATGTTTTCCAGTGTATTTAAGTTGTTGCCAGGAGGGATATAGGAACAAATGATATATATGGCTTTGTTTTTATTTAAGTGGAATTTGCTGCAGAGTATTTCAGCATTGACAGGGGAGGGAGGGAGTCAATAGAGGACACTTGCAGTTGAGATTTATAGAATAAAGCAACACCATCACCCTTTTTGCTTAGACGATCCCGCCTTAAAATGCTATAACCAGGAGGACTAATGTCATTGTCCTTGGTGCCTGGTTTAAGCCAGGTTTCAGTAAGACAGAGGATGTCAAATGAGTAGAGGTCAATTAAAGCATGGAGTTGTGTAATTTTATTGTTAATGCTCCGAATATGTAGGTGTGCTATAGAAAGGGAGTTAGAAGAGAAAGGTGAGTTTGAATTGTTAGTATTTGGTTTTGTGAGGGTGTTAAGGAGGGAATTGTTTGGGCCAGGGTTGGGCTGGATGTCCCCATGTAGCAGTAAGAGTATTTCAGGAAGTGGGAATATGTTTGAGTTTTTGGAGGGTATGATGTAAAACTTTCTAGATGTGTGAAACCTGTTATGTGGTATTCTGTGATAGAGTGAGGGAAGGTAGGAACATGATGACAGGAGGTTAATGTAGGTTTGATTAGCTAGGGGGAAGGAATGAACCTGTGTGTTTAGCTAAGCTAGGAGATCTGCTAAGGGTGTAGTACTCATAGGAAGTAAGGGTATAGTATAAAAGAAGGATGTTAAATAGCAGGAGTAGATAAAGTAGTTTGAAAGGCAGAGGCATGTTGGGTTAGGTACGCTTGGCAAGGTTAGAAATTAGTAGTATTTGGATGGTTGGGATAGGGGTGTGGTAGTGAGTCAGGAGTGGAGAGTTAGTGAGTGTGAACGAGGTAGGAAACTGGATATGGTGTGAGAAAATCGGGGGTGTGGCCGAGCAAGTATAAGGCTAGGGTTACTGGGGGTGGGTGAGAATTGGGGGTAGGGTAGGGGAGCGGAGTGAGCCCGCAGGGCGAACGGAGCGGGAAGAGCCAGAGAGAGGACCAGGGCACAGCAAAACAATCAGTGAGAAGTGAAAGAAGCACTGGGTACAGGGCAAGGTAGGAGTGTAGAAGAGAAGGGGTACACAGAGGATGATAGGTAAGTTGGGAGAGATAAAATACAAGTTTAGATGCTCAGAGAGGTAGTACAGTTGGGTGTAGTAGAGAGATGGAAATGGGGTTGAGACCAGGAAGATATCATGAAGAGAACAAAACTCTGGTGAGATAGTTAGGGATAAGAGGTTTACTAGGACTAGGGTACCACCTAGTGGTCAAAGTAAAAAATAAGGAGAGGCAGAGCAGGCAAAGAGCAAATTACTGGGAATGTGGGGAGGTACAGGAGAGAGTTATCCTAGGGACAAAGATGCAGAGGGAGGGTAGGAGTGTGTGACTTAGCTGCTAAAGGAGGGGGGTGGTGTAGGCTGCCGGTTAACTTGGGAGGGAAGTCAAATAGCCTGGAGTTATATAACTTAAAAATTCAAATTAGAAGGACATACTTTCAAAAAAGGACTGTTCAGGGTAGAAAGTCTTGGTAAGAAGGACAAACAAATCTTATTCAGGACTCTGTTCCTTAAATTGGATTCCGCACGAGCCTCTTTAGAGTGGATAAAGGCAGGAACTCGGGTACACAAGGTTTCAAAAAAGGACTGTTCAGGGTAGAAAGTCTTAGTGGGAAGGACAAACAAATCTTGTTCAGGACTCTGCTCCTTAAATTGGATTCCGCACGGGCCTCTTTAGAGTGGATAAAGGCAGGAACTCAGGTACACAAGGAATTCGGATATTCACTTCAAGCCAGAGATATGCAGCAGCCAAAGGGGAAAAGTAACACATCTTCCAAGGCCGGGAAAATGGGAGGGATGGGTGTAGAATGATGCATGCTCACTTGTTGTATACCATAATATCTCCTCCGTTCAGATGGAACATCCAGCTTTTCTTATAAAATACCTCATTCATCTTGGAAATAGTCTGAGAGACAGAAAAATACTCCAAAGGAGGTGGAAAGGAACAAGCTTCCTCTAAATCAGTGTTATGGGCTTGTGAATCTCCAGGAGAAGCCACTCGGTCTATGCCAAATTCTTGTGACAGATTTTCCTCATGGATTTCTTTAATGAAACGGCTGTCGGGTAAAAAAATTTTGAGTACCACGATTAACAGCCTGTAATACCTGCCAGCCTAAGGTAAGCAACATCTTCTCTGATAGACACCATGTCTTCAGATGAAGAAAGTTTAACCTTCTGTTTTTTTCTTTGCAGGTAACCATCTTACCAAAGACCAGCTAGGAGATGGCAGCTCAACCCCAAAAGAAATTCCTTTTCATGTTATCCCAACAAGCATCATTCAGAGTCTCTCTCACCCAAAAGAGATGGTTCTCCCATACCTGTAACGGACACTGGAATGGCTGAAGAGGAAGTGGCAGACCCCTGATCTACAGTGGTTGGAAGCACCACACCAGAGAAGAAAGTGAGTGGTCTGAAGAACAATGGATGGACACTACAGGTTCACTCACCAATGGCTGAGGTACTGACTAAGCCCATAGTGGCAGCAAAAGGGCTCCACCGAGTTGTTTCTTCTTTTAGATACAGTAGGACAACAGCCAGCAGGACCAAAGTAAGTATCTATGTTGTAGCCAATGACAAGACTGAAAGCTAGCAAGCAGTGCTAAAATGACTGTTGAAAGATAAGTTATCACAAAAGTGTAGATAAACAGTATACACACACACACACACACACACACACACACACACACACACACAAACACACACACACACACACACTTACCCCACAGTCTCTGTTTTGTAAATTTAACAGGAAAAAGAGTAAATTCACTGTTGTAAATAAAGCAATTGTCTACAATGTACACTGACAGCAAAGAGAACAGGTAAGTAGTGACAAGGGTACACAAGCACTAAATATATTAAAAATGATTTTTTACTCAGTTAAAACACTTCCCTCAAATCAATTAAAAGTTTATGTAAACAGTAGACTTTTATCATAAAAATACTCCCTAAATCACAAAATAAGCTAGTACCTAAAAAAGATGTCCATAGCATGAAACTTCTGGTATTTTTGAAGGGGAACTACTGCTTTTTATCACAAAACTAAAAAATATTAATTTCTTAAAAAGGGAAACAAGTTCCACATGGAAAGGCTCCCCTGTGGGGACTTATCTACCAGAAATGAAGCTTCATGGCTAACTGCTGCTTCCTGTAGTACCTCAGAGTGGTTTCTTCTCGTGGTGGCAAGAAAGTACTAAAAGACTTCTTCACTCTGCCTGCTGAATTCCCTCCTCTGGTATGTCCAATCAGCAGTCATTGTGAAGGTATGGGAGAGAGCAAAAGCCTTGTGAAGCTGGCCAGTTGTTGCATCCTCAGCAGGTTGCAAGCCATACAGCCAAAAGGCTACTGCAGCAGTAAGAATGTTGAACAGTAACAGTGATGTATATATATCAAGGAGAAAGCACATGCTTTAACAATATTTCAGAGGCAGCAGACAGGATATGGGCTAGCTTGAATTTACTGCTGGTAATAAGAGATATGTGATGGTGACAAAGTTATGATCCAAGAAGAGGAAGAATATACATTATGACTGGCTGGCGATAGGTTGGCCTGAAGGAAAGTTATGTAAACTGAAGTGTGTGAGCCTACAACACTGGTGAAATTCAAACAGGCAGTAATACAAATAAGTATATAAACAGATTTGACACCAGGAGGCTGCACACTAGTAATGCATCTCCCATGGGCCATCACAGTAAAGCAGATGAGGCAAGTCGGAAACCGTACAAATAAAAATAATTAACTTAGTGATATTCAGAAATGGAAAAAAATAAAAAATAAAAGCTTTGGAGGCTGAGAATACAGAAGATGATAAAAAAACCTTATGAACAATATCAAGAGGCGTATAAAAGTGAAGAGGGTAAAACATTTAAAAAGGTGGATCCTGGACAACGTATGAACAAATGTAAATACAGGTCAAGGCATAAAAGTTATAATGCATGCAATACTTTAAGTCTGTATGAAACAAATCAGGAAGGAAGAGAGGCAGAAACAACAGTTGTGTAAACATGACAGTAGATGTCCTACTTTTCACTGCTGTAGTACTCCATATAAAACAAATATCCTGCGGAGGACAGCCAAATGTTCAGTCAGCATACTGAAGCTTTAGGCCCTTCCAAGTGCTGTATGTCAGATGTATGTCCTACATCCAAGGTATAAGGTACATAAGCGAAAAATTGAACAGGGGGAAGGCGGGAGGATGGAAGACTGCAACAGTGAATAAGTAGGACATCTATTGTTATGGTAACTTCTTAACAACTGTACTACTGTCTTTCCTGATTACTGCTGCAGTATTCCTTAAAAAAAGGGAGAATACTAAAGCTATGGTAGACAGTGGGAGGAGGAGGAAGAGGTAGCAACAGAAGTATTCTCCAGGTGGACCTGGCAAAACATGGCCCTAGAAACAACATTCAACGTGCAGTGATTAGTAAAAGTATGTATAGACAAACTATCAGCTTTCAAAATTGACTGAGCATCAAGCCCCTTGAAATAGCTCCAAATGAGGCCACTATCCTGGCAGAATAAGCACAAACAGAAAAAGGAAGCTGCTTGCCATGAAAGAACAACAAAAAGAAATGACTTTAGAAATCCAACAGAAGATGGTTTGCTTAGAAACAACTCAACCCAAATTCTTGGCATGAAAAAAATAAAAGGATGCTCAGATTTCCTAATATCCACAGTCTTATCTAAATAATATCTGTGCAGACTATGCCATATCAAAGAAATTTAGAACTCTTTCACTGCTATTCTGAGGGGAAGGAAAAAATAAGGAAGCTGAATGGTCTGATTCAAAGACAAATCAATGAACAATTTACGCATACAAGAAGGATTGATCCTAAGAGACACTCTGTCACTGTGAAACTCTAGAAAAGGAGGGACTGGCATAAGATCCTGAACCTTGGAGATTGTCTTGGCGGAAGTCAGACCCACTACCAAGACAATACACAAATGCAAAACAGAAGCAGCTAACGGTTCAAAAGGTGGCTGAGTTAACTTTTCAAGAACAAAATTATGGTCCCATGAAGGAGGAGGGTCTGCCTTGCTTTTAGGCTTAGTATGGAGGATGATATTCAAAAACTGTTTAACCCCAAATCTAGAGGAGACAGGTGGATTCAAAGGCAGAAAAGCAGAAATAGCTGACAAATTAGCCTTAACAGATGAATATGACAGCCCAGAAATGAGCAACTCACACAAATAAAGAACTGTAGGAATATCAACCAATGCATGGTCCTGTTCATGTCTGTTACATCAAACAGAAAATCTCTTCAATTTACCAAAATAAGATTTTCTACTAATGGGTTTTCTGGCCTCTGGCAAAACCTGAAGCACGTCCCTGGAAAACTGGGATTGAAAAGAAATCAAAACTCTATCACCCAGACAGGCATCACAGGATGAGAAAATGAGGATGAACGAGAGAGCCCTTGTCCTGTGTGAGAAGAGGCATCTGGTGAGGTAACATGTGGTGACTGCCCCTGGCCTGGTGAAATACATGGGGAAACCAATGCTGTCTGGTCCAAAAGGGAGTCACCAACAAGATTTTGAGTTTGTCCCACAGGATCTTATGTAGGACACTTGGCAACAGAAGAAGACAGGGAATAAGCATACAGGAACACTGGGACTTCAAGATGGCTATACACTGATCAAAAGCTTAATTTCAGCTCTCCCAGTGTGAAAAAAAAGACAGTGAGAAATAAGAGCCAGTGATATAGTCAACTTTTTCTTTTTAACAAGAAACATCTTTATTAAATTATCACGTGCGACGCAGACAATCCTACATTTATATAAATGAAAATAAATCATAGCGGGATCATCTCAGTTGCAAACATTACACCTTACAAACCGTGCCAACACAACTGTAGCTACAAATATTATACATCACTATTAATATACCCAGTCACTGTCAGTCAACCATTACATGGCTCATTCATATCCTGCCTTCTTTTAAACATCATTCCTCCTCGGCGTGTAGTGGTTCCACATTTCCCATTGGTTTCCTGTGTAATTTACTCCTACCATTTTCTAAAGATTCCCAGTTCCAGTTGTTTTATCTCTGTTACTATTTTTGATACTTCTAGTAAAGTTGGTCTAGACTTTGATTTCCATTTTCTAGTAATTGCGTTTTTTGGCAGCCATCATAATAGACTCCAACTCTGTATCATAGCTCAAAAACTCATTTCCCTAGTCACTATAATTTGTTCACACAGCATCTCTGACACAGCAGTCTGCAGCAAATCTTTAAAGTCAGCCAACTCATTACACCCCCAGAAAATATGTTCCCAGTTATCTCTTTCTTCCCTATCACATCTCCAACATTTGCTGTCTACTTGAGGAAAGATTCTTTGGCGCCTGCTTGGGGTATAAAAATATGTATGTAAATACTTCCAGGCAAAGCTCCTAAATCTTCTAGACTTTGTTGCATATTTGGAAGATGTACACATATCCCCCATTGTTTATTTGTGAATTGCTTATCCATTCTCTCTTCCCAATTCTTCCTAACCTCTTCTGATTGATTCTTACAGTTACCATGCAATATTTTATATGCTCTAATTATTCATTTCTTAACGGCCACTTCTGTTCTAGATTATACTAAGAATTCTACCAGTGCTGTTCTTTCATTGAGGACCCTACTATTTCTTTCTCTTTGCCTGTACTGTGATATCAATCCTTGATATAGAAGGCAATCTCTAACTTGCAGTCCAAATAAGTTCTTGGCATCTTCCCATTCTATTACCTTTCCCTTTCTAGTTATTTGCTCCAAATACTTTGGTTCCTTTGCCAGTTGTCTCCAAAATACTCCCACCCCCCTCTTGCCTACTGTTTGTATCCATAATTGTGGTCACCCCTATCAGTAGAATCTCCTGTCTCCATTCCCGTATTGACTTAGTTCTTAGAGTAACTTCTGCTACTTTATAAATATAATACTCTGTATGATTATTGTCCTCCTCCTCAAAAGTTTGCATCCAAAATCCCAGTCTCTCCCTTTTACTTGAACTTCCCCGTTTCTTCATCAAGCCTTTCCATTTTGAGTTATAGTTTTCTGCTTGTGCTCTGTATAGGAGCCCTAACTGTGTTGTTCTGAAATACCCCTTCAAATTGGATAATTCCAATCGCCCTGTTGTATTGGAAGAATACGTTTATCCCACTTGACTCTTGCTGTCTTCCCCTCCCAGCTAAAATCCACAACATCTCTTTTGGTTGATAAAAATATGCCTGACCTGTACATAAGTGTAAAAGGACTAAACATTTTAACTGCTTGCTTCTTACTACCAATATCCATATAACAGAGCTTCCATTTTCTCAGCTTTTATATCTTCTGTTTTCTCTCTTCCCACATATCCTTAGCTGTCACATCAGTATCACTTTAATCCATACTCCTAAATACTTCACTTTATCATGTCCCCATAAGTATAGATATTGCTGAAACAATTCATATGTGGACACATAATTTACCGCTATTGCTTTTGTTTTGGCTTCATTAATTTGGTATTCCAAAAAGGTTTGAAATTGTCTCAGTATGTTCCACAGCACTGTAATATCCCTTTCTGGTTTTGTCAGGTATAAAATAACGTCATCTGCAAACAGAGCCAATTATATCCTTGAGATTCTGAGTCCCTTATTTACTCTGCCAATGGTTCTAAATATAAAGCAAACAGCAAAGGGGAGATATAACACCCCTGCCTAGTTCCTCTGTTCAAGCAGAGATTATCAGATAGGACCCCACCCACCTTAACTTTTACTTCTGATCACTCATTTATCCTCCTAATCAACCTTATTATTTTTTCAGGGAATGCAAATGCTTCCACTGCTCTGCTAATAACGTCCCAGCTCACTCTCTCAAATGTTTTCTCTGCATGAAGACCTAACAGCAACAGTGGTATTTTCTTACATCCTGCTTCCATCTGGATTATCACTGCTCTGTTAATGTTGCATAATGTTTGCCTCCCCCCACAAAACCACAATGATCCATATCTATCAGTTTTGGCATCACCTTTGCCATTGTTTTCACCATTACAGACAAACACTTTATATCATGATTTAGCATTGAAATGGGCCTGTATGAAGTCAGATCTGAGTGTTACCCTCTAGGTACTACAGCTACTACCGCTTTCTTCCAGGATGTTGGTACTACTGCTCCTCTTAAAATGCTGTTAAACAAAACCTTCCAGATCTTTATCAGTTTTTCCCTCCAAGCTTCCAAACCTCCACAGGAATACCATCTATTCCTGGGGACTTTCCTGTGGATTGGTTATAGGTGGTGATTGGAATCTGATTTTCAACAGTGAAGATGTTTTAATCTCATCTCCTACTATTCCTGTTAGTAACTGAGCCTCCTCTACCTCTGGGCAAATTCTTTCATAAACATTTCCATATGTCTCTGCTTTATACAGACTCTCATAGAATTTTCAAAGCATTTCCAATACTTCTACAGGATCCCTTATCTTCCTTGTTATAGGTTCCCTATTAGGTTGGTGACATCCCTTTCTATTTTCTGTTGTCTGAGTCATTATGCTAAAAGTTTTTGTGTTCTAGGGTTATCATCAAAAACAGTTGCTTAACAACAATCTTTTTATATTCATGCATAGTACCCCTTATTTTCTGTTTACCATTCTGCACTTGCTCCTCTTCTTGTTCTGTGAGATTCCCCTTTGCAATACTTTAACATGCATTAGTCCCTCTAAGTAATTCTTGTTACTTCTTAACCATATCTCCCCTTCTTGTACTTCCACCCTATTTTTAAATTACAGTTTAATTTTTCCCACTCCCTAGTTATACGGTCAGAAGAAATTTATATCTTCTCTAAGAGCTCCTGAATAATTTTCACTGCCTATTCCTTAAATTTCCCTCTTTTCAACAAACAGGTGGGGAAAGCGCCAGAGTCACATTTTTATTTCACTGCCCTGCATTTTTATTTTAGTTATTATTGGTGCATAATCTGAAATAGTTAAAGTGCATATCAAGACCTTCAATTAAATGCACAAGTTCCTGTGAAATAAATATTATCTGTCTAGCCTAGCTCAGTTTTTATATCTTTCAGAATAATATGTTCATAGGTTCAGAGGTTCGAACTAGGCTATCTGCCCAAGGGCATTTATAAGCCTAGCCCAGAGTTTTTGTGGCTTTCGCCACCCCTTTAGTTTGAAGAAAACTATGCCCATTGTTTTGCTGTGCCTCTGTCAAGCAGAGACACTGAGGTAATCCCTGGGGTATATCTGCGATCTCCCATCCATTGGTCAAGATTTCTCTTGAACATGGCCAGCAAGGTGCTCTGCCTCACATGTACTGGGATTTTGTTCCACAGCATAGAGAGTCTTTGGGTGATGAATCTGTCCCTCCAGCATGTCCTATTAATGACTGTGTCAAGGTTTAAGTCTCCCGCCCTTGTAGTTCTGAGGGATCTAGATTTTTTGAGGTGAAGCATGTTCATCAAATCTGGGTTTGACATGGCCTTGTATGTCAGGCACAGGTCACCTCTGAGCAGGCGGTAAGCGACTGAATAGAGCTGAAGTTCTTTCAGTCGGGCAGCATAAGACATATTTTTGAGACCCTTTATCCTTTTGGTGAGGAACTTTTGGGGCCTTTCCAGCTGCTGCAGGTGTCGGGTCAGATACATTCCAAATGGAGCATTGTACTCAATCATTGGTCTGATGAGTGATGAGTACAGGGGGACGATGACCTCCCTTGATCTAGATGTGAATCCCTTCATGATCAGGTGGGCAATGTAGAAGGTCTTCCTAACTACTTTAGCAACGTGAGTGTCAAACGATAGGTTACTGTCAACCTGAGTCCCCAGATCTCTGACAACTTCTTCTGTGCTCAGTGGATTGCCACCTATATGGTAGCTAGGGGTAACCTTGTTTTTCCCGAAGGGTATGACTATGCATTTCTTGGCGTTTAACTTTAGGCCATGGCTCTGGCACCAGTTATCCGTTTCTGTGAGACCCTTCTGAAGGATATCTATGTCAGATGTGTTTTTGACTATGGCGCCCAGTTTGCAGTCATCTGCAAACTTTGTCAGCCATAACCCTCCTGTGTTTGCTTGTACTTCAGAAAAGTAGATGCCGAACAAGAGTGGGCCCAGGACTGAGCCTTGTGGGACCCCACTTGTGACAGGCTTTGAGCCTGACATGGCGCCAGCAACTCTGACCCTGTGGGTTCTGTCACTTAGCCAGTTTGCAACCCATCTTGTGATGTATGGGTTTACATTTAAGCTGATGAGTTTTTCGACGATACCTGAGTGGGGTATTGTGTCGAAAGCCTTTGCCAGGTCGAGGTAGGCTGTATGGACTGCCTTTCCTCATCAATGGCCTTGGTGACTGTTTCGAAAAAGTCGACCAAGTTTAAAAGGCATGATCTGCCTTTAACAAAGCCAAACTGGGTTGGATCCAAAGTCTGCAAGTTCCCTATGTCTTTATTTATGAGTTCCATTATGATCCTCTCCATGGCTTTGCAGATCAGGCTTGTCAAGCTGATGGGACGGTAATTTCCAGGGTCGGTGGAGGCACCGCCTTTGTGAAGTGGGACCACAGTTGCCGTGCGCCACTCCTTGGATACGTATCCTGAGGTGAGGCTAAGATTAAACAACTGTCCTAACTGCGGGTTTAATTCCTTGTTGAGTTAAGTGGAGCACACAGCCGGGGACACCATCTGGTCCCATGGATGCTGTGTTTTTCGCCTTAGAGAGAGCAGTTCTCACCTGGGCGTTAGAGATGTTTGGGGGGCTACAATCCTCTGGTATAGATATATCTCCTTTTGGGGGGGAGGGGGGGAGAAGTTTGCACTGAACCTGTCAGCCAGTATATTGGCAATGTCTGTAGGTTCAGTAATTTTCACATCATTTTGAACTAATTCTGAGCATATCTGGGAGTTTCCTCCCAGGTTTCTAACATAGCTAAAGAAGGCCTTATGATTGTCTTTTGAGTCCTTAGCAATTTTTCTCTCAAAATTTGCCTTGGATGATTTTATGAGAGCTCTTAGTTTTTGCTTATAGTGATCAAAGGTGTCTTACCTTTTAAGGATTTTGCTCTATCTTGTAGTAGCTTCCTCCTTTTGTTGTAGAGCTTGTTTATGGCTGGGGTCCACCAGACTGGACGCTTGCCTTTGGTACAAAGAGTCTTTGTTTTGTTTGGGATTGCCTGATCCATGCAGTCCTGTAGGTGCTGGTAGAAGGCGTTTGTAAGTGATTCAGCGGCTTGGGTAATGTTTACCAGGCTCGGGGCCTTAAAGGAGACCACACTAGTCTTTAGAAGTGTGAAATCGGCTTTTGAGAAGTTCTTCACTGTGGTCTTTTTTATCTCAGGTGGGGGCGGGATGAGGACCTCCAGTGAGATTAGTTTATGATCTGATCTCACCAGTGAGGGGTATACTTCCGGTGTTGAACATTGTGATCCCATGTTCGTGATGATGAGGTCAAGTATGTTTTCACCTCTTGTGGGGATGGTGACTAGTTGTTCCACGGCATTTGAGTTTATGAACTCCAGGAATCTTTGGGCTAGAGTGTTTGGGCTTGAGTAGTGATCCCAGTCTATATTAGGGCAGTTGAAGTCACCTAGTATGATGGTGTTTGGAGATACATTTATCCCCTCCAGTGTTTTCAGGAAGGCTATGTGAGTTTCCTGAGTTTGAGAGGATGGCCTGTAACATGCTACAAATTGCAGAGCAGTTTTGCCTATGGTTAATTGCACCTGGATGGTCTCCGATGCATCGTGCGTTGCCACCAACCTTGAGGTATGGGTGTCCTTGATGAATATGGACACCCCCCCCTCCTTTCTTGGTGTTGTCCAGATTTTGGGGCCGGAACGCATGGTATGAGGTAAAACCTGATAGTGCTGGGGTGCTCTCAGGAGCCTTGAACCAGGTTTCAGTCACAGCACAGACATCGATGTTCTCCATACTGAGAAGGGCCTCGAGTGCGTGCATCTTGAGGTTGAGACTTCTGGCATTGAGCAGCATTACCCTTAGTTTTTTTCCTTTTTTGTGTTCTAGGGTGGTAGGTTTAGAATTTGAGCCTTGCCTAAAAAAGGCACTATAGGGGTGGCAAGAGCCTTTGCCAATATCTGGAAGCCCAGGGGTGACAGGTGCAAGCCATCCCTTGCGAAGCAGCGTGGCTTGTCCAGCATGTCATCCCAGGCAGACAGACATTGGATCCCCTTTGAATGACACCAGAGTTTAAGCCAATTATTAAAGCTGATCATCTTATCTTCGTATTGTGGCATCATTCTTGGTGAAGGTAGGATACTGCTCAAGGTCAGGGTCATACCTGCCTGGGCTACATAATCAGAGAGCTCCTCAATGTCTCTTTTCATGTAGTCCAAGGAGGTATGTCTCAGGTCGTTTACACCAGCATGGACAATGACTGAGTCGTACTTGTACCTGCTTTTCAGAGACCTGAGTGCTTGCGTTATGTGGCGGATTCTAGCACCCGACAGGCAGCTTACTGTGACCTTCTCCTTACTCAATCTGGTGAGTGGGACGTCAGTGTGTCTGACTATGGAATCACCAATGATGAGTGTGTCTGGCATTGTGTTTGGCCTTAAGGGCTGTGACTGTTTAGCACACTGACTGTGTGGTCTATGTGTTGCGTGTGTTGTGTCTTGAGGTGGTGGTTGTTTGGGTGTCTGCTTTGGTGGCCTCTGCTGTTTTGGTAGATTTTTGATCAGAGCCTCCGAGTATGTCTTTGTGTGTTTATGTGTAAGATTTGAGGTTTTGATAGTACTATGTGAGACTAGGTGTGTGGTGTGTGTGGTACCCTTCTCCTCCTGTCTGGTCTTGCCAGTCTTATGTTGAGAGAGCTCGGCCTCCAGTTTGGCTGTATAGTTGCATCTCTCGCATGTATTTGTGTTTTGTGGGAGAAGGAGAGGGTTGTCTGTGTACATGAGGCAATTGTAACATTGCCTCAATATTCCCAGGTTCACCAGCTGAGCAGGAGAGGACACTAGCAACTGATCCCTCGACATGCTAGAAGGAATAGATAAAAAAACTTACAAAAGACTCTGGGGGATGTGGGTTCTAGGCTGGTGGAGTACTATCTATAATACGAGTGCTTTATCAAGGTGAAAGTACTGTAGGAGCAAGTGCTAGGCTTTACAGATAGAGAATAGTCTACTTGGAAATCAAGTAGAGATGAACTTTTTAGTTATAGGATACGCTGGTTAGATCAGCAGTAAAGTTCGAGGAAGGTAGTTTTAAGGGAAAAATTGAAGAGTGGAATTTAGGTAGCCCGAATAGTTTAACCTTGTTAAACCGCCGCTGCTCTTGTGTGCAACAGTGGCAACTCCGCGCTAACGCGTGCTTTATAGCAGGGGGCTGGAAAAAACAGGAAATGACCCAAAATGGCCAACAAATTACTAGTTGCTGTCTCTAACCACTCCTCTGAGGACAAACAAGCAGCTCAGTACTCCCCACTCCCACTGGTGAGTAAAGAAACTACCTCTGGCCACACAAGAAAATGGAGGAAACAGGAACCAAATACAAAGCCCAGGGATCAGCAAAATCTGATCACTGGAACAACTAGCTAGGAAAGTTTAGGAAAGGAGAAGTATTTTTTTTGCAAACAGACAGAAAAAATACAGTAAATGCTTTGGTATTCGACTAAATTGCTATCAAAGGCTGGTACACTTGAGTAAATTCACTCCGGTCCTAGTACTGAATTCACATCTTCCATGCCAAACGTTTTCATAAATATATTTACAAATCTACCCTCCTTTGTTATATTTTCCCTTCTGGGCACCCTTGACACTTCTTCACTTTTGCAAATCAAATTCCAGTACCCACCTATAAGTAATATTCCTTGCTGAAAGCGGATTATTTCTACCAGAATTATCTTAAGCTCCATTATAGCAGTTTTCGGTGGAATATAAGTACATGCCAGTGTAATCCTTCTCCCCTCCCAGTAGCCCCTTAATACTATAATCTTCCATCATTGTCTTTTACATTTTTTTCTATTACTATTGGAGCTCCTCTTGCAATTAATGTTAAGTACTTCTCTCTTCCTTTGCCTCAGATATTCTGCTGAATAACCACCCTGAAAACCCTTATTTATCAAATTAACATGTTCAGCTCTTTCCAAGTGTGTCTCCTGGAGCATAACTACTTGTACTCTACTACATTTTTTAATATAATTAACTACTCTTTTTTTGTATCTATCTGCGAGACCACTAATGTTTAAATACATTATAGAAAGTCATGCTTCTGAGGGATTATTCCTCCCACCATTTATGTATAACAGCTTTTTTGTTAAATGTATGGTTCCAGTTTTTGTACTCAGTGCATGCACCATTTGGCAGGTTAATCTTTTACACAATTGTTTCTTGTCATCTCCATTTGAGCCTGTCACATCTTGCAGAATTTTTTGTTTTATTGAAACCCTCAAACAAAAATACATAAACAATGTGATACACCCCCCCCCCAAAAAAAAAACTAATAATTTAACACAAAACTATTTACATAAGAACACACATTCTAAAATGACAGCCACACCCACAAGCTACAGACACCCAAAAAAGGTCATTCATGCTAAGATGCATGACACAGCTTGTGCTTTTAGTAAATGCTGTCTGATTTCTGCCTTATGCTTATAGCTCTCCAAGCTAAGAAAAAGCATGAATTCTTTCAGTAAACATTTTCTCCAAGCCATTTCTCTTTATCAGATTGTCTTCTGGTGACATGCAAACCAGACACAAACAAATAAGGATACCTTGTTTATCAGAAAAAAGTCTTATAATATTGCATATTATTTTCCTTTTATAATTTTTGTAATATACTTGTTGCTGGATAAATCCCAGAGTTAACCCAATCATTTGTCTATTCAAGCATGAGAAAAAGCACACAAATTTTTCTTTTGCAATGCTCACTCAACCAGACCCTTTCTTTTTCCTTTTTTTCCTCACAATGCAGTGCATGGATTTCTTAAAACTGAACAGGTAAAAAGAGAGAAGGTAGAAAAAGGAAAAAAAAAATCACCTGTTTATATTAATATCCCCATTACATTAAAAATAATGAACCATTTAAACATTGCCATTAAGAGAAAAAAATGCATTTAACTTACTGTTAACTTTCTCCCTTCTCCTTCCCTCTCCAAAGTAGTTCTCTAAAGCTTAATGACATAATGTAGGACATATGCTTTAGAGTTCCCTGCAAACTTAGCAAAGTCCACAAAAATCCAATATTTCCAAATCCTCTTGTTCTGCCATATTTCACAAATATAATTATTGCTTTGCAATCCCACATTTGTTTGTTTACAAGTAACTGTCTGTATTCTCCAAACATTATCAACATGAAGCAAGGTATAAGCTTTAAAGTTCCCACAAGTTTAAAGTCCAAGGAAGTTCAATAGTTTCAGATTTTCCTGTTCTATCTTGTTTCACAAATATAATTATTGTTTTATCATCCCAGAGTTGTCGATTTCCAAGTCACTAGCTTTAATCATATTCATCTCCATCGCCAAAAATCCTGTCTCTGCTTCTTTTCCAACATATTCTAGACTCTTCTAGTTGATCCTTATGTTTTCTTCCTTCTCTCAGGCAAGTAAAACAGTGATAAATACTTCACGGGCTCAGTCTTTCTATAGTCCTTAGCACCAGGACAACACAAAGCAGAACCTCCTTCTGATTCACAGCTCACTCTTTGTTGGGCAAACTTTTCTATTTCCTCCTTAGCATGTACTTCATCAAAAAATGATTTTGCCCCTCCAGGGAGAAACACTTTGAGTAATGGTGAGTGTGGAAAAGAAGTGAAGAAGAGAGTACAGGCAGGATGGAGTGGGTGGAGAAGAGTGTCAGGAGTGATTTGTGACAGACGAGTACCAGTAAGAGTGAAAGGGAAGATCTACAAGAGGGTAGTGAGACCAGCTATGTTATATGGGTTGGAGACAGTGGCACTGACAAAAAGGCAGGAGTCAGAGCTTGATGTGGCAGAGGTGAAGATGTTAAGATTTGCACTGGGTGTGACGAGGATGGACAGGATTAGGAATAAGTATATTAGAGGGTCAGCCCAGGTTGGAAGGTTTGGAGACGAAGCCAGAGAGGCAAGATTACATTGGTTTGGACATGTGCTGAGGAGGGATGCAGAGTATATTGGGAAAAAGATGCTAAGGATGAAGCTGCCAGGTAACAGAAAAAGAGGAAGGCCTAAGATAAGGTTTATGGATATGGTGAGAGAGGACATGCAGGTGGTTGGTGTGATAGAGCAAGATGCAGAGGACAGGAAGAAATGGAAACAGTTGATCTGCTGTGGCAACCCCTAACGGGAGCAGCCGAAAGAAGAAGAAGAAGAAGAAGGGAGAAACACTTTGAAGATAGCTGGGTATAGCAGTTTGAACCTCATGCCTGTTTTCAACATTCCCTAAATAATGGAATTTATTTACTATTCTTCTGCCTTGTGTACACTGAGTAATCATTCTCCACAAACACTCTACTAATCTCCCACTCTTAGCACTTTATCTTTCTGCAACAGTTTTGTTAAAATCAGCTCCTTCTGTTGATAAGACTGTATTTTTACTATTAAAGGTCTAGGTTGTTTTTTAGTAATCAGATTTGGCGAATATACATGATGTGCCCTTTCAATTAACAGTTCTTGTGGAATACCAGTCCAGTTGCTTATTTGTGCTTTCATAAAATTAATACAGACTGTTCCTTCCAGCTTCTCTGCTATAGCATAAAATCTTAGGTTTTCCCTATGTGCTCTGTCCTCTAATTCTATTATTTTTTTAAATATCTCTTCTTGTGCAGTCTCACATTCAGCCAGCCTTTTCTTCATTTCAACCTCTGAGTTTTGCAGTTCTGTCAACTTACATGAGTATCTGTTTAAAACTTCTCTCATTTTTTTTCCAACTTTTCATTGTTTGTATTCATATACTCCTTCACTCTTTTGTTTATTTTAACCAGGTCTGTGTGCAGCTGCTTTATATTCTCCTCCAGGTTACTGGAAGTCATGTCCGGAACTTGTAGTGCTTCTTGCTGAACCACTGCAGTACTCCTCTCAGCCTCTGCTTCTTTCTCACCTTTTGTAGCCTGCCTTCCTCCAGATCCTTTACATTTCTTTTTTCCTGCCATCCAGGCAGTGCACTTACTAACCAGTTACTGAAATTTACCCAGAAATCTAAATCTGTTTTCAGACTAGGAGAGAGAGAATTAAGCTGTTACTCAATGTGCTGCCATCTTGGAATGTGCGATAATGTCAGCTTGAGTAAAACTCAGTCAGAGGCTAGTAAGTACACTGGCTTGATGCTAACAAAGAAGAAATTTAGAGATCCTGAAAGAAAATCAACCAGAAATGGTAAAGAGAAAACAGTGGGTGAGAACAGCCCTGCAAATGTTCAGCAAAAAGCAGCTCAAGCTTCAGTTTTGGTATAAGAGATGGCTTCCAGTAATTCAGAGGAAAACATAAATCAAATGTATACAGAGATGTTTACAATAAATGAAACCCTGAAGGTGTATGTCAACTTAAACAACAAAAATCTGGAAGAAAAATAAGTTTTAACTACCTACTCAGATGAACTGATAAAACTGCAAAAATCAGACAAAATGAAGAAAAGGCTGTCTGACTTCTCAAGGATTGCCTTTTCAAAAAATGGTACAGCTAGGAGGAGGAGCTTGCAGAGATAATTTGAGATTTTCTGTTGTACCAGAGAAATGGAAAGGAACAGATTGCATTCATTTTATGAAAGTACAAATAAGCAACTGGACCAGTATTCCATAGCAGGATCTGTTAACTGAAAGGGCACATCAAGTCTACAGTTCAAACTTGGCCATGAGAAAGCAGCCAACACTTGAATTAGTAAAAATGCAATCATAACAGCAGAAAATTTTGATCCTGACAAAACTGTGGAAGAAAAGTATTAAAATTGGAGACAGCAAAACAGTGTTTCTGAAAAATGATTATTCACTGTACTGGTAGAAGAGAAATTAATTTATTCCAGCAATCAGGAAATGTCAAAAGACAAATTTGAGATTCAAGCTGCTGCATCCAGCTGTCTGCAGAATATTTTTTTCTTGGAGATTCAAAGATATTTTTTATACAGAGCAAGGTAAGGGGAAATAAAAAAAAAAAAGTTTATCCAAAAAGTGAACCATCAATCAGAAGAGGACTCTGCTTCTCATTCTAAAAATAAAGCTCACAGAGAGATTTGGCCAGAGGAACATTTTTCAATGTTCCAAAGGAAAACACTTGAGAGAAAAGTACCTTGCACTTGAACCACCGGACCAGAAACAATGAAATAACTAATCAAGTCGGAGACTATAAACCATTAATCACATTTGTGGAATATGGTTTTGCAAGAAAAAGTGGCTTAAAATTACTACTCTTTTGTCGACTTTGTTACACTGTGGGGAGACTGTAAAACATATACCCCATTTTATGTCATTAATGTTTAAAAAGACATTAAGAGGGGAAACCTAAGTAAATTTATTTTTATTCTTATCAATATTTGTATAAACATTTCAAGATATAAACTGTATGTTATACATAGTAAGCAGTTTTGGGTAATGTGTAGTCAGGGGTATTTTAAATGTGGGTGAAGGGTCTTTACAATGACTGATATATGTGTTAAAGATATTAAAAGTAAACAAGTGCTTTTTAGAAATAAATATAGAAGATTGCCACTGTTGAAGTAACACCCCGACCCCACGTGCAAAAAAATGAAGTGTATGGATGGATGGGCTTTGCGGCATAACAAAAGAAACTGTACAAAAGCAAGTTTAACATTAATAAGTTGTGCTCTTGGGTTGCTGGTGTGAGGTACAGAAATGCACTAATTGTATTATATGTAGAATTAAGATACTTTCTCTTATTTTTACAAGGGTGTTCAATGCCTTTGACTCAAGCTATAAACAAGCATTCTTTGTAAACAAGTAGGCATCAAAAAGACAAAATTATGAAACCCATGAAAAATGCTAAGTTTCTTACACCTGGAAAGCTATTATCTTGTTTTTTTTCCATTAGCAAATGTTCAGTGGGAGTCACAGTGTCTGCAGTTAAAGGCAGTGTATATTCTGTTCCAAGTGAAATTTATAAAGATTAACTGCTGACTACTTTCAGATGGGAGAGTTGTTTGCAGGTGCAAGCAATTATTTTTTTCCCAGTAACTATCTTTAATAAAATATCAATTATGACATAGGCAATCATACATTTATATACATGAAAATAAACCATACTGGCATATTTTCATTTCCAAACATGATACATCACATACAATCTATCCAATCATTGTCAGTCAAACATTATGTAGCTCATTCAATTCCTCCTTTCACTTAAACCTCATTCCTCTTCCAAAACATTATTCTGCAAGTATTGTTCCTACAATTCCCATTTTTCTGTGTAATTTTCTCCTACCCTTTTCTAAAGATTCCACTTCCATTTATTTTATCTCTGTTACTGTATTCACTACTTCTAGTACAGCTGCTTTAAAACTTTCATAGGTTCATACTAGGCTATCTGCCCTAAGGCATTTATAAGCCTAGCCCAAAGTTATGTGGCTTACGCCACCCCTTATGTTAGAAATAATGTGCCCATTAGTTTGTTGTGCCTCTGTCCAGCAGTGACACAGAGATGATTCCCGGGGTAAACCTACGATCTCCCATCCACCGGTCAAGATTTCTCTTGAACAGAGCCAGCGAGGTGCTCTGCCTCACATGGACCGGGATTTTGTTCCACAGCATTGGGAGTCTCTGGGTGATAAATCTATCCCTCCAGCACGTCCTATTTATATCCGTGCTAAGGTTTAAGTCACTTGCTCTAGTGGTTCTGGTGGATTTGGATTTTATGAGGTGGAGCATGTCCATTAATTCCGGGTTGGTCATGGCCTTGTATGTCAGGCACAGGTCACCTCTGAGCAGACGGTATGCAACAGAATAGAGTTGGAGTTTCTTCAGTCTGGCAGTATATGACAGGTTTTGGAGTCCCTTTATCCTTTTGGTGAGGAACTTTTGGGGTCTCTCCAATTGCTGCAGGTGTCGGGTGAGATACATCCCGAATGGGGCATTGTACTCGATCATTGGTCTGATAAGTGAAGAGTACAGGGGAACAATGACCTCACTTGATCTGGATGTGAATCCCTTCATGATCAGATGGGCAATGTAGAAGGTCTTTCGAACCACTTTAGCAACGTGAGTGTCAAACGAGAGGCCACTGTCAACCTGGGTACCCAGGTCCCTGATAACCTCTTCTGTGCTTAGTGGGTTGCCACCTATATGGTAGCTTGGGGTTACCTTGTTTTTCCCGAAGGGTATGACTATACACTTTTTGCGTTTAACTTCAGGCCATGGCTCTGGCACCAGCTATCAGTTTCCGTGAGACCCCTCTGAAGGATGTCTGTGTCCGATGTACTATCCACTATGGCACCCAGTTTGCAGTCATCCGCAAACTTTGTCAGCCATAGTCCTCCTATGTTTGCCTGTACTTCTGAGAAGTAGATGCCGAACAATAGGGGCCAAGGACTGAGCCCTGTGGGACACCACTTGTAACTGGCTTGGAGTCTGACATGGCTCCAGCAACTCTAACCCTGTGGGTTCTGTCCTTTAGCCAGTTTGCAACCCATCTTGTGACATATGGGTTTACATTTAAGCTGGTAAGTTTCTCTATGATACCCGAGTGGGGTATTGTGTCGAAAGCTTTTGCAAGGTCAAGGTAGGCTGTATGGACTGCCTTTCCTCATCAATGGCCTTGGTAACTGTTTCAAGAAGTCGACCAGGTTCAAAAGGCAAGATCTGCCCTTGACAAAGCCAAACTGGGTTGGGTCCAAGGTCTGCAAGTCCCCTATGTCCTTGTTTATGAGTTCCATTATGATCCTCTCCATAGCTTTGCAGACCAGGCTTGTTAAGCTTATGGGGCGGTAATTACCAGGGTCCGTAGAGGCACCACCTTTGTGGAGTGGGACCACAGTTGCCGTACGCCACTCCTTGGGCACATATCCTGTGGTAAGGCTAAGATTAAACAGCTGCCTTATGTGCAGGTTTAGTTCTTCATTGAGTTCATGTAGCACACAGCCAGGGACACCATCCGGTCCCATTGATGCTGTGTTTTTAGCTTTAGAGAGAGCAGCTTTCACCTGCACATTTGAGATGTCTGGGAGGCTACACTCTGTTGAGATAGTTATCTCTCCTTTTGGGGAGAGGGGTGAAGTTTGCGCTGAACCTGTCTGCCAGTATGTTGGCAATGTCTGTGGGCACAGTGATTTTTGTATCATTTTGGACTAATTCTGAGCATATCTGGGAGTTTCCACCCAGGTTTCTGACTAGCTGAAGAAGGCCTTATGATTGTCTTTTGAATCTATGGCAATTTTTTTCTCAAAGTTGGCCTTTGATGATTTTATGAGGGATCGTAGTTTCTTGCTAGTACTGATCAAAGATGCCTTCCCTTTTTGGGATTTTGCTCTATCATGTAATAGCTTTCTCCTCTTATTGTAAAGTTTGTTTATGGCTGGGGTCCACCAGACTGGACGTTTGCCCTTGGTGGAAAGAGTTTTGGTTTTATTTGGGATTGCCTGATCCATGCAGTCCTGAAGGTGTTCATAAAAGGCATTTGTAAGGGCTTCCGCAGCTTGGGTTGTGGTTTCCATTGGCTCGGGGGCCTTGAAGGATACCACACCTGTCTTGAGTAGTGTGAAGTTTGCTTTAGAGAAGTTCTTCACTGTGGTCTTTTTTGTTGGGGGGGGGGGCGGGATGTGGATTTCTAGTAAGATTAGTTTATGATCTGATCTCACCAAAGAGGGATATACTTCCGGTGTGGAGCATTTTGTCCCCATGTTTGTGATGATGAGATCTAGTATATTTTCTCCTCTTGTGGGGACGGTGACTAGTTGTTCCATGGCATTTGAATTTATGAACTCCAGGAACCTTTGGGCTAGAAAGTTGGGGCTTGAGTAATGTTCCCAGTCTATATTCGGGTAGTTGATGTCACCCAATATGATGGTGTTTGGTGATACATTTATACCCTCCAGTGTCTTCAGGAAGGCTGTGTGGGTTTCCTGAGTTTGAGAGGGTGGCCTGTAGCATGCTACAAATTGTAGAGCAGTTTTGCCTATGGTGAATTGCACCTGGATGGTTTCCGATGCTTTGTGCATAGCCACCAACCTGGAGGTGTGTGTATCCTTGATGAATATGGATACACCCCCTCCTTTTGTGGTATGGTCCGGGTTTTGGGGCCGGAACGCATGATATAAGGTAAAACCTGATAGTGCCGGGGTGCTCTCAGAAGCCTTGAACCAGGTTTCAGTCACAGCACAGACATCGATGTTCTCCATACTGAGAAGGGCCTCAAGTGCGAGCATTTTGAGATTTAGACTTCTGGCATTGAGCAGCATTACCCTTAGTTTCTTCCCATTTTTGTTTTCTAGGGTGGTAGGTTTAGAATTTGAGCCTTGCCTAAAAAAGGCACTATGGGGGTGGCAAGAGCCTTAGCCAATATCCGGAATCCCAGGGGTGACAGGTACAAGCCGTCCCTTGCAAAGCAGTGTGGCTTGTCAAGCATGTCATCCCAAGCAGACAGACACTGGATCCCCTTTGAATGACACCAAAAATTAAGCCAATTGTTAAAGCTGATCATCTTGTCACTATATTGTGGCATCATTCGTGGTGAAGGAAGGATACTGCTCAGGGTCAGGGTCATACCTGCCTGGGCTACATAATCAGAGAGCTCCTCTATGTCTCTTTTCATGTAGTCCAGGGAGGTACGTCTCAGGTCGTTCACACCAGCATGGACAATGACTGTGTCATACTTGTACTTGCCGTGGAGTGACCTGAGTGCTTGTGTTATGTGGTGGATTCTAGCGCCCGATAGGCAGCTTACCGTGACCTTCTCCTTGTTCAGCCTGGTGAATGGGACGTCAGTGTGTCTGACTATGGAGTCACCTATGACAAGTATGTTTGGTGTTGTATTTGGCCTTAAGGTCAGTGACTGCTTTGCACACAGATTTTGTTTTTTATGTGTTGTTTGTGTGGTGTCTTGAGTTTGCAGTTGCTTGGGTGTCTGCTTTGGAGGCCTTTGCTGTTTAGGTAAATTTTTACTCAGAGCCTCCAAGTATGTCTTAGTGTGTTTATGTGTTTGATTCAGTGGTGTGGTTGAGTTATGTGAGACTTGTATTGTGGTGTGTGTAGTTGCCTTCTCCTCCTGCCTGGTCTTGCCAGTCCTGAGTTGAGAGAGCTCAGCCTCCAGTTTGGCTAAATAGCTGCATCTCTCGCAAGTGTTAGTGTTATGTGGGAGGAGGAGAGGGTTGTCCGTGTACATGAGGCAATTGTAACATTGCCTCACAATTCCATTTTCTAACTACTACTTTATTTGGCAGAAACCATAAGTAAATGTAGCAATGCCTTACTATGTCTAGGCAATTAAAATTCTGTATCACAGCTTAAAAAATAATTTCCTTAGTTATACCTATTTGTTCAACCAGTATTTCTGCTAGAATAGTCTGCAGGGAATTTTTAATATGTGCCTAATTATTACACTCTGCTTGCGGTATAAACATGTCTATGCAAATACTTCCAAGCAAAGATCTTAAATCTTCTAGACTTTGTTGAATATTTGGGAGCCATACATATATCCTCCCACTGTTTCTTTGTGAAATGCTTATCCAATCACTCTTTCCAATTCCTTCTAAACTCACCTGACTGATTCCTATAGTTATTACGAAGTATTTTACATGCCTTGCTAATTATCTTTAACAGCAACATGTACTCTAAATTCTACTAAAATCTCAAATAGTGCTGGTCTTTCTCTTAGTATCCCCTATTCCTTTCTCTTTGCCTGTAGTCGGATATCCATCCTGATAGGAAAGGCAATCTCTAGCCTGCAGTACAAATGTATTTCTGCCTCTTCTCATTCCATTACCTTTCCTCCTCTGATTATTTGCTCCCAATATCTTGGTTCCTTTGCCAGTTTTCTCCAGTAAATTCCAGCCCCTTCTTGCCTATTCTCCGTACCACTAATTGCAGTCAGCCCTATTAGCGAAATCTCCTTTCGTCATTACTGTGCCGGCTCAGGTCACTGAAATCTTTCTGCTACTTTGTGAAAATAATATTCTGTATGTTTATTTTTATTTTCCTTAAGAATCTGCATTCAAAATCTGAGTTTCTCTTTATTTCCTCACTGTTTCATCACCATTCCTTTCCACTTTGAATTATAGCTTCCTGCTTGTGCTATTTATAGAGTCTTACCTGTGTAGCTCAAAAATACCCCTGCAAATCAGGTAATCCCAAACCAACTTGTTATTCTTTAAAGACCAACTTATTCCATTGACTCTTGTCCTCTTCCCCTTCCAGAAAAAAATTGCCAACTCTTTATTAACTGCTGTCCACAACTTCGCCTCTGGTTGATAAAAATATGCATTTCCTGTATATAAAACTAAAGGGACTAAAAACATGTTCACTGCACTGCTTGTATCTTGCTATCCACACCCATAAAACAGAGCTTCAAATTTCTTAGTTTTTGTATTATCTTTTTTAGTCTTTCTCCACATATTGTTAGCTGTCATAACATTCCTTTTTAACCCATACTCCTAAATACTTCATTTATTGTGTTCCCATAAGTATGGCCATTGCTGAACCAATTTGTGTGTGGGTACATAATTTTAATTATAGCTTTATTTTTATCTTCATTCATTTTATATCTCAAAAAGACCTGAAATGGTCCAAAATGCTCCACAAAACTAAGATGTCCTTTCTTGATTACCATACCAATTATATCCTTGAATTTCTGAGTCCCTCATTTTGTTTCTTTTTCAATGGCTTTTAATATAAGGCAAATAAAGGGGAAAGAGGACACTCCTGCTTTGTTCCTCTGTTCAAACAAAACTTATCAGAGAGGAGCCCTTCTACTTTACTTCTCGTCTATTGTATCAGGGAATGCAAATGCTTTCTTTGACCTACTCATAAAATCACAGCTTACTGTGTTGAATGCTTTCTTTGCATCAAGACCCACAAACAGTAGTGGTATTTTAGATTCATAAGTTCATAGTTAAGTACTAGACTAGTTGCCCTTGTGGGCTATTTTAAACCTAGCCAATTAATTATTGAGAGTCAAACCCTGTACCTTGTGTCCCTGAGGTGAACACCTTAAACCATTATACCAACCCCCAACCCATACATAATGCTTTCCTTTGGATCATCATAGTTCTATTCGTGTTGTCAAATGTTTGCTTCCTCTCCACAAATGACTCCGGGCTCCAGCATCCAAAGACCCACTACCCCAACTCATATTGGGGAATTAAGATACAATATTGTCCTATCCTAGGTATTATTGGCTAGGATTGTAAAGGCTATTATGCCATTCGCTTTGTAATTACCTATGAACAAAATCTGATCTATATATATAAATATCAATTTTGGCAACACCCTTGCTATTCTTTTAGCTAGCAAAGACAAAATACATTATACTCATGATTTAAAAATGAATGGGTCAATAGGAAGGTGGGTCTGAAGGGTCTTCACTGTGTGACCAAAAACATTCTTGACTACAATCTAGAACTGATAAGGTGATGATAATGAAAGAACATCGGGGAATGGTGGTTGCTACTTCACAGGACTGCTAACTTTTTCTGACAATGCTTATGTATATGCTGATGTCAATTTTGGAGAAGTGACCCAGCAAATGTTTCCCCTTGTAGATGGTGAGAAATCAGAGGGTAGAAAAATGGCTAAAGGATATGTTGAATGACATACTTCAAGAGGTCCTGGAGATTAACATGGACAACTATGATACAATCAAAGATTAAGTGAAACTAAAGATACTACAGCAGATGGGTAATGTGAAGCAATGGGCACGAGGGACGAGGAGTGAAGAGGGGACAGCTTAAAAGCTTACAAGTTAAGTAGGAAATTAGAAGGCTAAAAGAGGAGTTACACAGGGAGTGGGATAAGAGGATACTATTGCAAAATACAGTGGTTATAGAGTCATATACTACAAACACCCAGAGGGCCATTAGGACCCTAAATGCTAGAGTGAGGCAACAAGCAGTGGAAAGAGCAGTGATTCAACTCTGACATGAGTGGGCCTAGAAACTGTTCTAAGACTCTAAAGAGGTATCAAGTATTTTTCAATTGTAAAAAGAGGAGCTATCCTGGGGGGCAAACAGTGGCTGGCTTAATGGACAAGATCATAAAGAAGGAGGAGGAAATGAGAGAAGCTTCAGTAAGACAGAAAAGTGGGAAATCACCTGGAACAGATGGTATTCTTACAGAAGTTTGGAAGTTAGGAGAAGAAAGGACAATGGGAATATAAACACACATTTTTTTGTAAATCTGATTTCAGATGTATTGCTGATTGTACTTCTTTCTATGTGGAGCTTTTCTCCCCGGGCCACCGCTGAAAATGGGCCAACACCTAGTCAGACTTTCCTGGTTAACAAATGAAAAATAAAATAAATAATAAAATAAAAAACATGATTCTTAGAATTCTTGCAAAAAAGCATTACAGTAGTCATAACTAAGGAAGGGAAGGATCCCAAATTATTTATTTATTTTTGTTCCCCTTTATGTCACTCTTACCAGCCATTCCAGTACTTCTGTCCATAGTCAGATATGCTTGCAACTTCTATTCCACCTTCTGGACTTTCTCTGATGATCTGGGGCCTTGCTGGTCACTGCCTCAGCTGTTTTTCTCCCTGTAATGCCCTACCCTCCTTTGCCCCCCCTCCCTGCTGTTTTTTGGTAGCATCCTGAAGGTGGGCATGCAGTGGAGACTTGATGATATTTTGCCATGCCTTCAAGGCAGGTCAGTCATTTTCCCCACCTTAATCCCTTCTTTAGAACATGCCCCCCTCCCCACATCCCTTGCTTTCACCTAGGATCACTATGTGGGAACTGCCCTTGGGAACACCCCCCAGTATGTGGGTACCCATCCCTCCCTGCCACTCAGTTACCTGAGCAGCTAATTGTACCTGGGTTGGCTGGGAAACAGTCAGGACTTTTTCCCCCTGTGACACCACAGCAGTGGAAAGATCCAAAATTAGCAGGGACCTGTCATCTAATCACATTTTTAAAATGAAAGTGATGTACTTACCATAAAGGAAGATCCTTTAATTCATGTCAATCTGATATGACATGGGTCCTCAAACCACTTATCAGATCGGATTTGTCAGCATCAGTGCTCTAGTCTTGAGCTCCTTTAAGGATTCCCCCTCCCACAATGCATCACTTCCTTCAGTTACCTCAGGTCTTGCTTAATGTTCTAAAACCTAGGTATGGCTAACCTTGTCTGAGAATAAACCTAATTACCTACAACCCTAGGGTTCTTCAGGTTTTACAAAACAGAAAAAGGGGAAGGAGGGAGGGACTTCATATTGCACAGGCGTGAATGGAAGTATCTATCTTTATAATAAGTAAACAACTTCATATCCTAGGCATTCAGTTCATCTGATCACATATGTTGCTCTTAATACCAAGCTATGATTCATTCCACCTGGCCTCATAACAGGATATTCTTCAGGATAAAAGTACCAAAGAATGCTTTTGCCCTGGTGAAGCAGTCCAATGAATAATGTTTGACGAAGGTATGTATGGATAACCATGAAGCACCCTCAAAGGTACCGTCTACTGAACAGGCCCTAATGAAGGCAGCAGAAGTTGCAATGGCTCTCAGTAAGCAAGCCCTTGGTTTGGTTGGAGTGTTCTTATTGTGTGTGTAGTGTGAATGAAGGAAATGCAGTCTGAAAACCATCTTTTTTAAACACCTTTATTAAAATATCACAAGACACAGGCAAACACACTAATTGGTTGGGAGGGTGGCCTAATGGTTAAGGAGTTTGCCTTACAAACACAAGGTACATGGTTTGAATCTCACAGGGGATAATTGGCTAGGCTTAAAATGGCTCGCAAGGGCAGTTAGCTTAGTACTAATCTATGAACCACGAAAAAAGTGCACTGAAAGCGACCCAATAAAGCCACGGACGGAGGCAACCAGTATATGAAGGCGGAAACTCAAATGGCTGTTATCATTAATGAATTGTCTCAGCCTTCAATAATTTGACAGAAACACCCAAATTTTATGAGGAACAGACCAAAAATACAAAGCAAAAATCTGGACAGTTGAGAAAAATTCAACTTTAGGAAGAAGAAAGCAAAACAATGAAACAAAAACTACAGATATACAATTTAGTTACATGGTATTATACAAAACAAGACAGTAATAGTTTCGACATATGTAGCTGCAGAGATTTATCCTGCAGAGGCTCTGAAAGATCCGGGAGTAGATTCACAGGACCTTGGAACCGACGGCGCTGAGGCTAGAGACAAACCAGAGGAGCTAGGATCAGACAGCCTAGGCTTCTTTAAAGAAGAGGGCACAAAGACAGACAGTGCCTTCCTCTTGTGGTCAGAGGGACCCAGTTTGATCAACGGACCCCCCCCCAAGCCATCTCTTTTAATAGCAGCTTACTGCAGTGCTCGACCAAGGCCCTTGGGTTGAAGGCGGCACAAATATCACATTCAACCTCTAGGTGGTCAGCGTCCAAGCAATACAGGCACTCCTCGTGCAAGTCAGAAAGGGGCATCTTCTGACCACACAAGGACTACCTCTTAAACCCTGCTGCTTTGTCAGACATGAGAAAAAAATAGACCAAACACCAAAGCCAAAAATGCAACCAGAGCCGTAACCTAGAGCCAAATCAGTAAAAAAAAACCCAGCAAAATCAACCAGAACACTAAGACAATCTAACAATTCACTCTAAACCTACTGACTAAGGAGAAATTCATAACAAGAAAAAATTGGTGCCAAAAAGGGCTAACCATAGCAATTAGCTAAAAGGGAGGGGAGGATAACAACAGCACAAAAAGGCTATCAGACTATCAGACTATAACTTTAAGACACTACAATGAGACTAACAGCTTTAAGGACACAAAGAGAAATTGAAAATGAGTACTTATCCTACAGAAGGACTCGAGCAAAAGGAATCACGTCTGATGCAGTGAAGCGGCAAATGAGATCAGAGGGGTTTAGTGGGCAGCAAGGGATTATGGGATGGGGAGGAGACTGAGCCTAGGATCTGTCTGGAAAGTTGCTAGCTCGGATCCAATGTCAGATCTTATGACCCTGAAGTGAGGAATGGTAACATGGATAACATCACATCAGTTGGTTTAGACTTTGATTTCCATTTTCTAGTAATTGTTTTTTTTTTTGGCAGCTAACAGTATTAAACTCACAAGGCCTTACTATGTCTAAGCAATTCAAATCTTGCGTCCCATCTCAAAAGAATACTTTCCATAGTTACAAGCATTTGCTCATCCAATATTTCTAGCAGAGTACTCAGGAAATTTTTTAAATCCGCCAACTTGTTAAACTCCCAAAACATATGTTCCCAGTTACCTCTTTCTTCCCCATCACACCTCCAAAATTTGCTATCTACCCGAGGAAAAAATCTCTGAAGCCTACTTGGGGTATAAAAATACCTAAGCAGACACTTCCAAGAAAAAGACTCTAAACCTTCTGGGCTATGCTGCATTCTAGGAACCCATACATATGTCTTCACGTTGTTTCCTTATAAATTGTTTTCCCAGACCCTCTCTTCCCAATCCTTTCTAAACTCATTTGGTTTTTGTAGTTACCGCACAACAGTTTATATGCCCTACTAATTATCCCCTTTTAACAGTAGCCTCTGTACTACATTCAACTAAAAACCCTACCAGAGCAGGTCTTTCATTAGGATTCCCCTATCCCTTAGGTCTGATAACTATCCTGAAAGTGAAACCTTAAAAACCTTATTGCCCATTTTGATAGAAGCAAAGTAGATAAACAGCTGTACATATTTCCTAAATGACTTAGTTCTATTATGGTAGAAGCAGAATTACTTATGTAACATTCAAGGTATTTAATATGTAACTTGTTTGAGTAATTTGGGAAGAAAACTGGTAAAAGAACAAGCTGTGAGATATTTGTTTCAGAATCCATCTTGGGAAGTATGGATAGGTTTGTTCTTACAGATACCCTGTCTTTGTGCAAAAGTAAATATGGAGGAGGAGATGACAGTGCATGGAGTCATGAATTACTTCTGGCTGAAGTGATAGCTACTAGCAACATAATCTTCAGAGAAAAAAAATTTAGCTCAACAGAAAAAGCTGGTTCAAATGGGGGTCTACTGAAAGCTTCCAACATAAAATTCACATCCACAGAGGAACTTGGTCACTTACTGGAGGCTTTAGTAAGACTGCTTCATGAGAAAGGCTTTACAGAGCATATGCAAATCTAGTTGACTGTTCCTGAAAGCTAACATGGAAATTAAAAATTACAGCTTTAATTGTGAAAAAGCTAAAGCCTGAATCAAATAGGAAAGCAGAAAGTCTGAAACTGGAGCACAGAATGGCTCAGTGCTCTGCCAACAAGCTCAGGAAACAAAACTTTTCTATTTACTGTGATAGATCCTACGGGTAGGATCTTTTTGAGAAGCTGTAAGCATTCTGACTACCTCTGGAGGGAGGCAGGGAGTTAGTTATCATTGACCATCACTGAAACTGGAGAAATTCAAGCATTTATTTTCAAATTGTGTAGGTCCAGGTGAGAGTTACGGAAGGGGTGTGATATCAGATCTTTAGCGGGAACCACGAACCAGGATGCTGCTTGAGATGAGGCCTTAGAATTCTGGGCAAGAAGGGACTATGAGGATGACAGCTGCCTTGCACTTCATTGCTTTTTGCAGGAATCTGGTTATTAAATGAATGGGTGGGTAAGTTTATAAGGAGCCCAGGGAGTAAGTGCTGTGATAAGGCATCCCTTGGTGACTGCCCCAGAGGGATAATCATGCCAAAGGAGTTGCTGCATTTGGTATTGCAATGAGGAAGCAAAAAACTGCAACAAGGGTTGCTCAAGCGACTGAATATCTGACTGGTTACTGCAGGAATGAAAGACCACTGGTGAGGCATAGGATGATCTCAACTAAGCCTGTCCACAAGGCAATTAAGTGCTCCTGGGATGTGTGTTACTACTAGACAGTGGTGTGAATTTATCATCTACTGCCAAACCTCATTGCTTCCTGACACAAAGGGCAAGATCTGGTTCTTACTTGCTAACTATTACTGATGTAGGAAACCACAGTCATGGTGCTCATTTCAATAGACATCACACCTAGGGGAAGGCAGTCCTGAAGTTCCTGCAACAATAGGAGAACTGCCCTCAATGCTAAGATACTGACGTTAATCCTCGCCTTGTCGTCTGTGTATAGACCTTGGATCATTCTCTCCTTCATAATGTCCCACCCGCCCAAGCGAGGATGTGTCCATGGTTACTGTTACTACAGGGGAGAAGGAATGAAGAGTTCACTTGCATGTACTACTGCAGACTGCAACCATCACTTTTGGTGCTTTTTGGATGAATCTGTTATAATCATTATGGAGAAGGGATGAATGCACTGTGACCCCTGTGCTTGAAAAAGCCACTGTAAGGTCCTCATGAGGAAATGAGCATGCTGTACTACTGAAACTGATGACGCCATCAGGCCTACCACTCTCAAAACAATGGGTGACAATGGAGAGGGGTTGAAAAGAAAGGTCTGAAGTCTGTATGGTGGAAGTGAGACTATTAATAAGAGTGATGTCTAGATAACCTATAAAGCTGATTTCCTGAGCTAGTAGAAGGTTGAACTTTGGTAGGCTGATGGAGACCTCCCCAGACTGGCAAAGTTGAAAGGGTTAAATCCTGATTTCAGGAAAAACTCCATCAAGGGGACAGCCAAGAGCCAGTCTAAGTATGAGAAAATCTTGTATTCTAAAAGTCACAGATGAGCTGCTATGACAGCCATACATTTGGTGAACACCCCGGGGACTTTAAAGAGGGCAGGACTCTGAAATTATAATGACTGGCTCCTATTCAGAAGTGCAGAAAACTCCTCAAGTCTTTTTCAATCTTGATGTGAAGGTAAATTTCTTGGAGATCCATTGAGCACAAGCATCTGTTTGCCCTGAGAACAGGTAGAATTGACTGCATTGCGGCCATTCTGAATTGGGTCTTTCATACAAACTTCTTCAGGAGGATGAGGTTCAGAAAGGCCTGAGGTCTTGAGTCTGCTTAGGAGCGAAAAAGAGCCTGGAATAAAATCCTGACCCTCTCTGGTCTGCTGGGATCTCTTAGATGGATCTTTTGGTGAGAAAAGATAATTTCTTTCTTTTTTTTGCAACTTTTGCCTGACTAGGTTGGACATCTGGCAATGAGTTGCTGAACTTGAGAGGGATTACTAAAATGGAATGTAATGGACTCTGGATATTATACCCCTTACCTATTTGCCCTGCATGATGCCAAAGTTGCTGCCAGGGAGAGGGAGAGGCAACCTGACTGCATCCAGAGTGGAGTAGTAATGCAGACCTTCATGGATTCTGCAGTCTCCTGTCTGAAAAAGGACAGAGATGCCCTTAGTTTTGAGAACCACCCTGGCCTCGGGGCCTGCATCCATTGAAAGCATGCCTCTGCCACGGCCACCCCTGTTAGAAGGTGCGTCAAACAGTTGATGTTTAGATTTCTAAACCCAGAGTGAACAAGGTCCTTTTTGATTCCTGTTGTAAGATCTCTGTGGGACCTTGAACTTCATCCAATAGCAGAGAATCTTACCATTCTGCTCACACTTCTGCATTCTCTTTCACAGATGGGCCAAACAAAGAAGACCCATTAAATGAGGCCAGTGCAGTTTATACCAGTCTTGGCTGCCCTGGCCACTGCATCATGAGTTAGGCGCATGAAAAGGTGTGTGATACTGGACACAGTAATCAAGGTAGCTACCAGCTGCTTCCTGACTCAGTCATAAGTGGGACTTTCAGCACAGACAGGGACTGTTGGGAAAAATCTCTCTGAATGCTATTCATGTATGTGGTCTACAAGGATAACCCATATGGTAAGAATATTTAACTATTTGAATAAGTCTAAGGGGAGCACTTCCCTATGACATTATCACATCCTTTCATTATGGAAGAATTCTTAAAGGGCCTCAAGGCTGCTACACTGATGCTGCCAAACCACATCAGACAAGCAGCCTCAGGACCCACGTGTTGGATTGGACGGAATGAATGAATGAATGAATGAATGAATGACTAGTGTTAGAGTGTATTTAACAGTGAATAAAAGGTTTAAAGTAATTCTGTTACAAATATGCAAAATAAATAAGGTATAAAATAAAGCTTGCTTAAATGTAGAAATAGAGTTTATCAATATGTGATTAGCATCCATATTAAAATGACTGTGGCTTGGAAAAAAAGGAATTTGCTTAATGGACATGTTTCCTTACAGACTCAGCAAAAATGTAAAAAAAAAAAAAAAGAATGTGTGCATTTCACACTGTCACCAAGACAGCTGACCCTTTACAGACTTGGCAAGAATTAAAAAAAATGCAGGATGTATGCATTTCACATTGTCAGTAAGAAAGTTAGCCTGCTTCTGTAAAGAATGGACAACAGGAAAACAATCTGTACGTGTTTCTATCATGACTTTGTTAAGCAAGGAAGTTTGAATGGATAAAGACAATACCAGCATTATTTCTCTACAGGATGAAAACATATTTTTTCTGCAAACATCAGCAAACAGATGTTCTCATACAAAGTCCAAAGTACCATGGAGAAAAACAGGATGCAAAACTACTATAAAGAGACTATAGCAGATAACATTGTTAGATATATTTTTTGTATTGTATCTCTCATATCATCCATGCTGTTTGAGAAGTAAAGTAGAACAGCACCTGAAGATGCAACAGTAGTTTGTGTGATTTGTTATAAAATGTTTTTATTGGTTCCTGCTCAGAGTTTTGGTGCTGCATCAGTGTACACTCTGCAAGTTTCTGTGGGCAACAGACTGTGATAACTAGACTTTGATTTCAGCAGAATCCAGCCATCAAGATCTAGTGTCTTAAGAATACTTCAGATCCATCACAGTAAGCAGCACCTTGATAAATTAATTTTTCAACTAGTATATGTGATTATACACTCTTTATGAGTATATTGGCAAACAGAATGGCCCCACTGTAGGAAAAGCAGTGGATATAGACCAAACTGGATTTATTACAGGGATAAGAATGCTCAATATCATAATTAGAAGACTTCTGCTAATACAGGATTCCCAAGGGGGGGTGGGGGGGGGGGAGACAAGTTGTGATGATTTCACTGGATTCTACAACACATTCAACAAGCTGGAAAGGCACTATTTGTTTCAACTGTTGATAGAGATAGGGATCATCACATTCATTTGCTTAATTATGTAGTAGTATATATTGAGATAATGACGCTCCACTTAAAATTATGGGAGGACTGTCTGGTAGGTTCAGGTTAAAGAGTGACAGGGATGTCCTCTTTCTCCACTACCTTTTGCTTTACATCTGGAGCCATTAGCTGTAGCTATAAGGTAGTCCACTTTATTAGGCTACATGGAGAAAGGATGGTCTTGCAGTTAGCACTTAGTGCTGATAAGACAAAAGAACACAAAGGCAATTGGGATAAACCTGGAGAATGAGAACAGGTTGGTACAGGAACATCTATGGATGTGGAAGAACAAAGTGGTTAAGAACTTAGGGATTTGGCTGGCTCACGCTTATGAAGCTGCAAAGCTGAAAACACATGAGAGGATGCTAAAAAATAAAATCACACTAATCTAGAGAAGTTAAAACATTTAAATCTTGAAATAGACCAAAGGATAAAGGGTTTACATTAATATGTTCTTCCCAATGTTTTGTATTTGAGGCAATCCGCCTGGACACCCTTGGCTAGTACAGCAATGAGGAACATTATGAATTTGACTAAATATTTTATTTAGATGGAAGCTATAAAGGTATCTGATAAAATACATATACAGCTAAATCCAGGTCCAACCCCCCAGCCCCAGCAAACTAGCAAATCTCTCATGCTATCGATCATAAATCTCCAAAGCGTTAGAAACAAGATACCCGAACTCCAGGCATGGATTTCACAAAACAACCCCGATATAGCAGCTACCAAAACCTGGTTGAAATCATATGTAAAAGACACATAATTTCTCCCCTCAGGCATAAGAGCCGATCGGTTCCACAAGAGAGAAAGGGGAGTAACAATACTCTTCCCAAGCAAATATACTTTAATTCCCTACTCAAAACCAACACCCAACTTCTCCCCAGCTGAAGTACTGATCTCTATATTAAAACTTAACAATCATAAAAACATTTGCATAATTGCTCTGTATATTTCTCCAGGAAACAACATACCAATATTAGAGAACATACTTGCCTGGACATCCCAAAACACAGTTAATGAAACTATCATCCTAGGTGATATAAACATTGATTGGCTAAACATTGCCCCAAAAAAACCCCTCAAAAAACATAAACCTTTACAATTTCTCCCAGCTAATTCAAGATATCAGCAGACCCCACAAAACTAACAACTGGCGCTCCACAATAGACTGGATATTAGTGTCCAGCCCTAAGAATATCACCACTGCAGGCATACTACCTAATACCTTTGCAACCACCACCCAGCATATATACTACGTAAATCTACCCCAACCCCAGGCCAATACCAATACAAATCAACCAGAAATTTGACTAAGTTCCAACGATCCATATTTAATGAAACGTTAGCTAAAGCAAATTGGGAACCCCTCAAGTCCCTACCACTTAATGAGGCTGTTGAATTCTTTAACTCAACACTCCAAGACATCCTAAATAAGCAAGCACACACCCGCCATAAACAAATAAAATATAACCATGCAAGCTGGCTCTCAAAATCCACCAAAGAAGTCATGTCCACAAGGGAAAAAATCTGGAAATCGTGGCAGAAAAACAAAGGCCCCTCAGCTCTATACAGGCAACTCCATAATCAGGCAAAACGACTAATTACCAGAGGTAAAAAAGCCTACTACCTCCATCTACAAAGCCAGCTTAAAGATAATACCAAAAACCTCTCGTCCTCCAATAACCAACTATTACAACCAGGCTCTCAAAGCAACCCATCCCCTGACCCAGACAAAACCCCAGCTGAAATTGCCACCCTCTTCAATTCCTACTTCACTGTCACCACAGCTAACTTAACCACCATCTTTTCTACAGTTAGCACCACCAAAACTAAGACAGCTGATGATGAAATTGACAGAAAACAATCCAACAAAAAAAACTTTTACTTAAACAAAAATCCTGTACTCTGGCCTCTGACAATCTACCCCCCCCCCCAAACTTCCTGCAGTTACAAACTCTATAGTTTATCCCATCAGTATATTCATTAACAGATTGATTAAAGTATCCCTAGTCCCAGACATCTGGAAAAAAAAGCATACATTCTCCCCTTACACAAAGGCGGCACCAACACAGACACCACAAACTTTCGTCCATAACAATTCTCTCGCCTCTCTCTAAAATACTGGAAAAATGCATCCATACCCAACTCCTCAACCACCTACTTGAAAACAAAATTCAACACCCACTCAGTATGGTTTCAGACTAGGACACAGCACCACTACTGCCCTCCTCTCATTCCTAGATACAGTTAACCGTGCATGGGATTCTGGCAAAATAATCGCTTCTCTTTTCCTAGACCTCTCCAAAGCTTTTGATACCATTTCCCACACCATTCTCCTCTCCAAACTACCTACCCTCTAAATTTCCCTCCTACCATACAATGGTTCAATAGCTCTCTCTCCAATAGGCAGCAATCTACCAAATGGCAACAATCTTACTCTCCCTTCCTCTATACTTCCACAGGGGTGCCCCAAGGCTCCACACTTGGTCCTCTCTTATTTAGCATCTTTACTAACAACTTTCATTCCACTCTCCCATAATGCTTAGTAATCCAGTATGCTGATGACTCTATAATAATATGCACTGCAAATTTCAGCTCTGAACTCCAGCAAATCACCCAGAATGCCCTCACCTCTAATGAATCTTAGATGCTTAACAATCATCTTGCCCTAAATCCGAAAAAACTAAGTCAGTACTGTATACCCCTAAGAAAACCACTCCCTTAAATAAAAAAACACTTCACTGTACAAGCCCAAGACATACCGCTATATAAGTTGTCCCACACAGTAAACTACTAAGCATTATAGATGAGGGTAAGGTGGTTCACACAGCCTATCTAGATCTCGCCAAGGCTTTCAATACCATCCCCCACTCTGGAATTATAAACTCAATAAACTAGGTATAAATCCCTATGTCACAAGATGGGTTGCCAACTGGCTCATGGACAGAACCCACACTGTGAAAGTAGCAGATTCCAAATCCGACTTCAGACCAGTGACAAGTGGAGTACCACAGGGTTCAGTCCTGGGTCCTCTCCTGTTTGTGGACATCCTGCAAAAGGGCCTCACTGAGACAGATGCCTGGTGTCAGAGCCATGGCCTCAAGCTCAATGCCAAAAAGTGCATTGTCATCCCCTTTGGTAAAAACTCTGTACCCATGAACTACCACAGAGGTGGTAGTCTACTTAACACCGAAAGTGTGATAAGAGACCTTGGGATAATCACATCCCCACAGTGGTCAGGAAATCCTTCTACGTGGCACACCTCATCACAAAAGGTTTCTCATCCAGAAAAAAAGAGGTCATTGTTCCCCTCTACTCATCACTCAGACCCATTATAGAGTACAGCGCCCCTTTTGGTTTGTACCTCACAAGACATATACAACAACTGGAGAGACCACAGAAATACCTCAAAAATACGATTACTGGCCTCAAACAGATACCCTACGCAGACCGTCTCAAAAAACTCCACCTTTACTCTGTCGTATATCGCCTACTCAGAGGCTATCTCTGCCTAACATACAAAGCTATGCCAAACCCAGAGCTTTTAGACATGCTCCACTTAAAGAAATTCCAATCCCTCCATACTACACGCTGTAGGGACCTAAACCTTGTCACCACAATAAACAGAACATGCTGGAGGGATAGATTCCTGTCCCAGAGACTTCCCATACTCTCTCATACTCTGGAACAGACTACCTATCTATGTCAAACAGAGCTCCTCATTAACACTCTTCAAGAAAAATCTTGATGATTGGATGGGAAATAGGAAATTCACCCCGTGGATCACTTCTGTGGCTCTGCTCGACAGGGGCGCAGGAAAATATTTTTCTTGGGTGGTGAAAGTCAGGGTACCTTTTTGGCTAGGCTTCTATAGGCTCTAGGGCAAATAGCCTAGTACTTACCTATGAAAACTTTAACTTCGACCTGCACATAAACAATATCATCATAAAAACACAATAAAAGCTCAGTACGCTCTACAGGCACCAACACTTTCTAGCCTCTTTGCTAGACAAACCCTTGCAATCACTTTTTTTTTTTTACCCTCTCTCCTTTATGGCACCTCTCTCCTCACTAATATCCAAAATTCAGTAAAAATCCAGACTTGAAATGTGTTACAACAAAATAGCCAAATTTGCCATCATGGTCAAATTCTCATCCACCACTGTAACTCACTGAAACAATTAGGCTGTCTGGAACTCCCCCACCATCTTTCATTCATCCAACTAACTACAGCGCACAAAATAATCTACAGACTGTCCTGCTCTCTCGACATTACTTGCCCAATAACAACCCAGCAGGCAACTAAGATCAAAAAATCATCTACTTCTAAAAGTAGAAAACCCACCTTACCTGTTGGTCAACTCTTCTACTCCTTCACTGTCATCAAACTATGGAACTCACTTCCACCTTCTACAAGAAACACAACACAGGCAGCACCACCACCTTCAAACAGATAATGAAAAATCATCTCAACTCATCCTGACTATGTACTTACTCTATAACCTAACCTCCTCTTTCTCCTTGTATTATAACTAAACTCTTATGCTTTTTGCTACTGCTGGCTGATATTTTCTCAATAATTATTTTTTACCACTTGTTGACACTGGTACAATAATGCTGATTAATATCTCTCTGTTTATACTTCTCTGACTGAACTCATCTGGCAACCAACAAAATCCCAGCTTTTATGTATACATTCTGTATATATTACTGTAATCACTATATGTAACACTGTACCTACTTTTGTATCAATTAATGTTTAATATTTTATGTATCTATGTTCTTGCTTGAGCTTTTCTCCCTGGTCCTCCACTGAAAATGGGCTCTTTTAGGCCCTGTGGACTTTCCCAGTAAACAAATGTAATAAATAAATAAATAAAATAAATGCAGTCATCCTCTATTGTGTCTGTGAATTCTTTACATATAAGAAAAAGAGCAAAAATTTGGTTTGAGAAAAAAAAAAGAAAGCACACATTCAAAATTGCAATGATATAGGTAAAGCATTACAAATTCAACCAAACACCAAATCAGAAGCAAAATAAAGTTGATGCAAAAAAAATGGATTACATGTAAATGCTCACTGCTACATACCTTAACTCTTAAGTTTAGGGAGTAAAGCAGAATCTTGGGTTTGTCTCCATCAGCTGGAACTTCATGCTCATTCCAAAGAGGAATAGGTTTCTCCCCTCCTATACATAAACAGAAATAGTAACATTAGACTACTGTGCCAAACATCACTAACAGTGGCACAGAAACATGTTTATGAAAGATTACACCAGCAGAATAACCTAGTACCCTCTCCCACTAAGGAAAAGAGATACTCAAACTTACGGTTTCTGTACAGTTAAATAAGCAGAAGGTGACATCTGCACTCTGAAGTCTATATAGTCATTGTTTTTATCTGACAATGTTACAGCAAACATACACAATGACTATCTTTCATGTAATATCTTAGTACTTTTGGAGACTGGAAAGCTGATCCAAAGACTAAAGGAATCAGCTTCAAGTGTTTCAGCTAACTGACATTCCAAGAAAAAAAGCAAATCAAGATCATCTGGTTGTATCAATTAAAAAAAGCAACAAATAAAAACTTGGAGCTGGTTCAGCTGTACGGTGCCGAACTGCACTGTGCCTGATGAAAGTCCGACAAGCATCCCTTGCACCCATTCCAGTGAAAAATCACTTTCTACCAGAGAAGCATCCTGTTTTATTGTTGTAAATCTACAGTATTGATCAAATCAACATCTCCATAAGCAAACATTTAACATTAGCCTTCATATAAGACATCAGTAAATAAAACATAAATGTATTACAGCACAATCTGATAAAGATGTTTTAATAAAACAAGCTCAAACAGGAAATCATACAAAACCCATATACAAAATGTAAACATACATACAAGTGTCAACAACTAAATGAACTAATGAATAGACACTGAAAGGTCTAATCCAGCCAATTTATGAAAGTACGGACACCAAAATTAGCGCTTTCATTCACTTTATTTCTTGTGAACTTCTTCAGAAACAGTTTGAACTCCACCCATAAGCACTTTATATAATAATAAAATTAATCACATGATAAATAAGGTCATAAAATAATTAATTTCATATAAAAAAATAAAATTAGAATAAAATAATCCTTCATTTTACATGTACATAGTATCAGATAATACATATAACATATAAATTACTTTTTCATTTGTAAAAAAACATTTTATGTTGATCGTTTCATTTAACCCAGAGGCATAGTCTGCTCCTAGGTATAATTGCCAAAGAGATTCTTTACATTCCAAAATAACTTTACTATCTCCCATAAATACTTTTTGGCCAACATTATCCAAAACAGAAAAAGTGAACTTCTTAAAATTTTTACATGCAATGGAATGTCTTCCTAAAGCATTAGCTAAATCTTTTTTTCTTTATAGGTAAAAGATGTTCGCTAATTCTTTTCTTTAAACATCTTGTAGTCATACCAATATAACAGCTTGGGCAGGAAAGACACTGGGGCTATATAAACCACCATCTCACTATTACATGTATAGTAATTTTTAGACCAATGTATCTTCCCAGTATGAAAAAATTTAACTGACGAAGAATTACTTATATATCTACATTGTCTACAATTGTTGCAAGCATAGGTCCCTTTAGTCAGAATTTTACTTTTTCCAATACCATCACCCCTATTTGCTCCACGTTCTAATAATCTCTTAATATTGTTTGTTTTCTTAAATGTAAAGTTAGGTCGTTCACCTATAATTTTTATAAGATCCTGATTACCAAGTAATACCTTCCAATTATCTACTATAACATTTTTAATACACCACATTTCATTTGTAATAGGTAAAACAAATGCACATGAAAATTCTTTATTATTAACCACATTTCTATCATGTGTAATATTGTGTGTAGAAAGTTGCATATGAATAGACAAAATAGGACAAGCGTTACCCTTTCTCAAACCTATTACTTCATTTTCAATGAGTTCTAATCATAACCTCTCCCCTCAAAATATGTCCTCAGAGTCTTCATTTCACTAATAAAGGTTTCATCTTGCGATGTTAATCTACTCAGTCTAATAAGCTGTCCCTTAACCACTCCTTTTTTCATATGGAGTGGATGTAGGCTTTCTCTATGCAAATATTGATTTGCAAATGTAGATTTTCTATAGATGTTACTAATAAACTGTTTAGATGCTACATCATATGTCAAATGTAGATCAAGAAAATTCAAACTTTGATCATACTCTCCTATGGAAAACTTCAAAAAATTCGTAGTGCCATTCAGATACATTACAAATTTATCAAAATTTTCAGCGGTGCCATGCCAAAGAAAGAACAAATCATCAATGTAACGATGGTAAAACAAAATATTTTTACCGAAATTTGCCTTCCCAATTGGCCATCACAAGATTAGCATATGCTGGAGCAACTCTTGCTCCCATTGCAACCCCCGAAATCTGCTTGTATAATTGATTATTAAATCTGAAGAAATTATTATCAAGCACCAATTCCATCAGGGTACAAACTGTGTTAATTTTAGAATTATTTAAAACACTGTTTTTAGTTAGATATTCTCTTAGAAATTCTACCCCTATTTCTTGGTCAATGCATGTCTACAGTGAAGCAACATCTAATGATGCAAAACAAAAGTCTTCATTTGGTACATTTGAATCTCTTAATAATTCCAAAAGATGCCAGGAATCTTTTAAATAATATTTTGAGGCCTGCATGATGGGACTAAAATTAAAATACAACCAAGTAGAAAGACTTTCAGTCTTGGATTTAGTGGCCGATATAATTGGTCTAAAGGGGGGATTTAAACTGTTCTTCTGTATTTTTGGTATGCCAAAAAAGACCGCCATTTTTGGATGTTCAACTTGTAAGTATGTATAACTTTGGTGATCTAGTTCACCTTGGCAAAACATATCAAACATGTGTCTAAGCGTAAATAACTTGGATTAATAAAGTTAACATCCACTTTTTTATATGTTTTGTCATCTTTTAACAGGTCTTCTATAGAACTATTATCGTCTTTTTTGTCCATGATAACTATTTTACCCCCCTTATCAGCCTTCATCACTCTTAGCTGACTGTTTTCGCTACGGGTTTTCAATGCCTTTACTTCTGATTCATTTAAGTTTTTAATGTTCCTATCAAGTTTTATGGCTCTAAAACCTGCTTCGCATATATTTTGAAATACTTGGAGCATACCTAATAAAGTTGGATTATAGGTACTAACTTTTCTAGGACCCACATTAGAAGTACCACAATTGATATCATGCATAATATATTTTTGTGCATTGCACTGGAGAGATTTTTCCTAAATGTCCAAACTGCTATCACCATGATCTCTGTCCATTTTTCACTTGCAGCAGGGCATTCCAAAACCATAGAGTAACAATCAGCTTTGGGATGACCATTTTCAACAGTTGCTTACGTTTAAACCTACCTTGCTTCTTCAAGCAGGCAGGGCAATGATGGCAGACATTTAAGAACTTGAACAATGTGTCAGATGTTAAGAGGAAGAAGGCCTACAATGGATCTGTACTGACACACGTGACCACTCATCTAGGAAAATGTTTAGTTTATTAAATTGCACCATCCTGTAGCCTTCAATCTGGCTAAATAACGAGTGAAGATTTCACATGTTTTTCAAGCTTTTTGGTGTGAAAATTTAAGGATTTTTGTTTCGGGTTGCTGTAATACTTATTAAACAAATTCATACCAGAGAAGAATCTTACGAAAAGGTCAGGGGTAAAAGGGCATCTGGTGCCTGGCCCAGCACATGCTGGCAGTACAACAAAAATAAACAGCTCATGCATAGAATTACCCATGGGTACGAATGCTTGTGTTCTGGATTCACTGCATACCACTTGCCACAAGTGTTACCATGTTACTCCTCCATAGTTAACTCAGGCTTCCTCCATCTCAATGAATGACAATACCACACATAAGTCCACTTTTGTTATTTCTGTACTATGACTCCTACACTTGGTCTGGCTAAGCAAGCACAGCCTTGGTGCAAAATATCTTGGTATATGAACTATGTACTAAATTTGTGATGCACCTCATCTGATGTCCTTACAGCAGATCTGATATGTATTCCACTTTGGGTAACAGAAATATCCTAGAAAGATAAACTCATTTATTGGTAATCTTTTTAGGGATCATTTGCCATCTTTTGAATTGGTCTTCCAGGGCCAACAGCTCACCTTCCACAATGGTGCACATCACGTAGAACAATAGATTTCACATGTAAAAAAAATTCTGAAAGGTGCACCTTTATATTGCACTTCTTTACAGTACAGTTCACTGTTTAAATGATTAAAATAGTGGAAAATGTTACAAAGACAGGAAAGATAGGTGACCTCCTGAAATTAACAGTAAATTCTTGCCTATCCAGAAAAAAAATACATTTTCCTTTTTATAAAGTCCATTTCTTTCTGAACAATTTCCACTAAAAATTCAGAACTGCTGGCACATAATGCATGAAGTCCCCCCACAAACAGTTTAAGAGTGTTGTTATACACAGTTAATGTGTGAATTTTTTTAGATGAGAAGAAAGCATAGTTGCACATAAATATGCTTACCACAAAAGTAGCTCCACAGTGACATACCTCTAACAGTAGAACAGAACATGTGGCTTTACTATTTGTTCATGCCATATGCTTTGCAAACAGAATCTTCATCACAGCCTCTCTCTCTAGGACTAATGCTGGTCTCATGTCAAAGTTCCATGACACCTTGGTTGATATGTGTAAAACCAGTGTTCTTGCAAGCTTTTTTTCAGCTCTCTGAGCCCAATGTGTCCCTCACAGAGACTTGTGGAATATAGTAAGCAACTGTCCTTGGTATAACGAAATATAAGCAGAAAATGCATCTATGTAACAGTCTAATAGACTACTAAAATAAAACTATATACACCATTACTACGGAGTTGGGGGAGAACAGCTTTATCGTTACAGTGACCTCTCCTCAAAGACCTACTGATACAGATAATCTACTTATCCACAAATGTGCTATCTTCTTCAGGGATGGTCACTGTAATGGCAAATCATAAAGTACAGTTTTGTACCTACCATAAATGTAGATGTCCGATAGGTATGCATCTGCAGTCATAACATATGGGTTGTCCTGCCTCAGGCAGCCCTTCGGTCAGCCGGATTCCAAAGTCTGGGTCTGGCCTCGGCTGATGTCGCACTTTCCCCGACGTCAGAGCGTCTGGGGTACAAAAGCATCAGCCAACGCCATTTTCCTCCGTTTTTCTTGCCCCAGATGCCAGGTGCCCTCTAGGAAGGCTAAATTTGGATAAATGCTGAAAAGTTCCAAACATTTGCAAATTATACACATGAATAAACAAACAAATACACCATAATAGATTCCCCCAGCTAGCTAGAAGAGGGGTAAGCACCCTAGGAATACCACAGAGGGGAAGGAGGGAGGGTAATCCTGACTGCAGATGCATACCTATCGGACATCTACATTTATGGTAGGTACAAAACTGTACTATGTCCTTCAAGGATGCATCTGCAGTCATAACATATGGGTAGAATACCATAGCCAATCTGGGGGAGGAGGTACTAAGAAAAGGATGGTGTAGTTAAGATCCCTGCAGGACTGCAGTTGCAAAACCTGCTCTGGATCTAGAGTATAAAGGTAGATTGTAATGCTTGGCAAATGTATGCACGGAGCTCCAAGTAGCAGCTTCTAAAATGTCCTTGGTAGCCACCCCCCGTAGGAAGGCTGTAGTGGTGGCCGTGGCCCTTGTGGAGTGAGGCCTGATATTTTCAGGCACTGTCTTTCCATGAAAGGAGTAGCAAGCGAATGCAATTTCCTATCCATTTTGATATGGACTGTTTGGAAATTGCTCTTCCTTGCACCCCAGTTGCATATGCTACAAAAAGTTGGTCAGTTTTTCTGCTAGTTTTTGTTCTGTCCAAGTAGTAGCGTAGTTGTCTGTGTATGTCCAGGGTGTGCAAAAGTTTTTCCCCTTTATTCTGTGGATTAGGGAAGAACGTAGGCAAGTGGATAGCTTGGTTCAAGGATACCCTAGATACCACCTTTGGCATAAAAGTAGGATTGGTTCTTAGTGACACTCTGTCCTGGTGGATAATAAGAAAAGGCTGCACTGCCATTAATGCTTGTAACTCAGATACTCTTCTTGCTGAAGTGATTGCCAGAAGGAATGCAGTTTTCCAAGATAGAAACTGTAGATCCGCTGATGCTGCTGGTTCAAAAGGAGGTGGTGTCAGTTTTTCCAGCAAAAAGTTGAGATCCCAGGCAGGTAGAGGGGTTCTTATTGGAGGTTTAACATTTTTGATCCCTCTCAGAAATTGTCTGAGGAGAGGGTGTGAGAAGATAGGTGGATCCACATTGTATTCTACTGAAATTGCTGAAGCATGAATCTTGATGGAAGAATAGGGCAGGCCATTGTGGAACAATTCTGCTAAATATTCTAGGATATGTGCTAGGTTTGCCACTGTGACATCTGTGCACTTTGATGTCCTCCAAATGAGAAATCTCTTCCATTTAGCTGAGTATGTCTTCCTTGTGGAAGGTCTGCGAGCCTCCAGGATAACGTCCTTCACCCTCTGAGATAAGACAGTTTGATTGGGATTTAAGGAATTTTCCAGGCAGTTAGCTGCAATGTTTTCAAGTTGGGATGCAGGGTCTTGAAATTGTTCTGCGTTAGAAGAAGAGGCCATAGGGGGAGAGGCCATGATTTTGCCTGAGACATGCTTCTCAATAGTGGATACCAGTGTTGTCTTGGCCAGTCTGGAGCTATTAGTATCACTTTTGGCTGTTCCTCCCTGATCTTCAGTAGAAGCTTGTACATCAATGGGAGAGGTGGGAAGGCATATACTGTTAGGGCTTTCCAGCTGAAGGAGAGAGAGTCCACCCTCCAAGCTTGTGGGTGGTATGTCCTTGAGCAGAATGTCTTCAGTTGATGATTGAGTGGGGAGGCGAATAGATCTATCTCCGGCATTCCCCATGTCTTTGTTATGAGTTTGAAGATCTCTGGGTGCAGCCTCCATTCGTGTGTATCCATGGTAGTTCTGCTTAAGCTGTCCGCCAGTGCATTTTCTTTCCCTGGCACGAATTGGGCCTGTAGTTGGATATTGAGATTCAGGCATAGATCCCACAGATTCATAGCCATCCGGCATAGAGGGTAAGAATGTGTGCCTCCCTGTTTGTTTATGTACCACATGACCGTGGTGTTGTCTGTCCTTATTAACAGATGTCCTTGTTGGAGGAAGGGTTTGAATGCCTCGATTGCATGCTTCACTGCCAGCATTTCCTTTTGGTTTATGTGCATGCTTAGCTGCCCTTGAGGCCATAGGCCTTGGATACATTTGTCCTCCATGTGTGCTCCCCATCCTCGGTCTGAGGCGTCCGTGGTGATGGTCTGCCTTGTTTTTAGTTTGTTGAAAGGCAACCCTCTGTTGGACTGGCAGGCCTGAGCCCACCACAGGAATTCCTTTTGAAGGCATGGAATGATTGGTATCATGGTTTCTAAACTGTGACTGTGTTGAGACCATACACTCCTTAGGTACCATTGTAATTTCCTCATATGCAGTCTGGCATGTGGGATTAGAATTATGCAGGATGCCATGTAACCCAGGGCCTGCAGGATTTTCCTTGCAGTAAGCTGAGTTTGTCTTGTCAGAATCATGAAGTAAGCTGGAAGTTGTTTTTGCTTTTCTTCTGTGAGAAAGGCCATTTGGGTGTTTGTGTCCAGATCTGCACCCAAAAAGGTTATCTTTTGGGATGGTACTAGTCTTGACTTTTGGATGTTGACTGTGTATCCCAAGGTCTGTAACAGGTGTATGGCATAGGCCAAGTCCTTTAACAATGTTTTCTTGCTGTCCGCTTGTATAAGGCAGTCGTCCAGGTATGGATAAATTTGATTCCCTGTAGTCTGCAATGTGCAATTACTGATGCCAGGCATTTCGTGAATACTCTGGGCGCAGTAGATAAGCCAAAGGGCAATGCTGAGAATTGATAATGCTCTGATCCTGCAAGAAATCTGAGGTGTCTTCTGCAACTTGGTCGGATAGGGACGTGCAGGTATGCCTCCTTGAGATCTAGAGTCACCAGCCAAGACTCCTTGCCCAACATGGGAAGAAGTTGCTGTAGGGTCAGCATTTTGAATTTTGGCACAATGAGATAAGTGTTCAGTGCGGACAGGTCGAGAATAGGCCTCCATTGAGTTTCTTTTCTTGGTACAAGGAATAGTCTGGAGTAAAATCCTTGGCCTTGTTCTGAACATGGTACCTTTTCTATAGCTTTCATCTGAAGTAAATTGCTGATTTGTCTTAAAGCCTCTGCCTACTGATTTGGTGGAAGGTTTGGCATTCCGCTTCTTTTTGGCAAAGTGTGGAAGTGAAACCTGTATCCTTTGTCTATTATTTGCAATGTCCATGTATCCTTTGTAATATAATGCCAGTTTTTTGAGAATAAAGGCAGCTTTCCACCCAAGGGTGCTTCCAGTTGATCCCTGGTAGGCGGAATTAGAGTCAAGTCATTGAGTCTGTCCTGTAGTAGTGGTTGTCGTGGTAGCTGTTGCACTACTCCTCTGGTTGGCAGGTTGTCACTGACGGCCTCTGTAGGAGCCCTTCGATTGACCTCTGCCTCTAGGTCGCCTGTTCCTGCCTCTCTGGGCTCTGTCCGAGTCTGGAAAGGACCAATTCTTTGTAGGCCAGTTTCTGCTGAATCTGGGTGGTTGAACTTGCAGGAAATCTTCAACTGTTTGCACAGATTTTGCTTTTTCTTCAACCTTTTTTAGAATCTCCTGTGCAGGGGAGCCAAATAAACTTTGTTTCTCCATTGGAGCATCGAGGAGTTTAGCTTTGACATGGTCTGGCAAAGATTGCTCCTTCAGCCAGGCATGCCTACGAATAACTGCACCAGTCATAGCTGATCTAAATGAAGCCTCCAGTGCATCATAGCCACATTTTAAGAAATGATTACTAACTTGCTGTGAGTTATGTACCAAATCCTGAAGAGATTTATGGTCTAGGGGTTCAGGAGAAGAAAGTTTCTTATTCAGTTCATCTAACAAATACTCTTGATACTGTATCATATGGAACTGACAGTTTAAAGCCCTGACAGAAAGAGTTGCAGATGTATACACCTTCTTTCCCCATCTCTAAAGCTCTAGACTCTCTTTCAGAGGGAAGGGATTTTGGCAGTAGCGGCTGCAACCCCTTTAGGGCCCTGAGAAATAGTTTCTGGGTCTGCAGAATGGGCTTTATACAGATGGAAATGAGAATCCGGGACCCTGTAGTATCTGTCCGGTTTGGCAGGGGCCGGAGGAAGAGTATCAGGGGCTGTACTGACATCATTGTACACATCAATTACATTTAGAACAGGAGGTATAGCTAAGGGCCTATGCTGAGGCAAATGCAAAAAGGTCCTTAATCTTTTTCTAGAATCAGAGAAATCCTGACCTTGCCATTGAAAGTGCTCTCTCATGGAGTGTAAAGTCTCCCCGAAGGAAAACTCTTCAGGAGGGGAGGCCGAAGGGATAGATTCCTCTGCATCTGAATCCTCATAAGGTGAGTAAGCCCCTTCCTGGTGGTCTGACAACTCAGATCCATCCGTGGAATCATCTGAGGATTGTGGTTCAGAGGGGTCAGTCCTGGGCCTTTTGTCAGGAGGTGGTTGGGAGGCCCTGTCTGGGTGAGGTTGTGAACCCCTAATTAAGGAGATAAGGTCCTCAGCAAGGCTGAGGATCTGTGAACTAGAAGAAGGCCTCTGGGGTGTAGATTTGGCAGGCAAAGCTTTTGTAAGTTTGGCAGCTTTAGCCCTAGAAAAGGCCTTAATGGACATAGAAGCTGGGGGCCTAGCTGCCCCACGTGCAGGGGTAGAATTGTCCAAAGGTATGGTGTCGGACAATTCCTGAACACTAGCTTCGGTAGGTAGTTCTGAAGCCGACTCAGCCGGGGCCTCTCGGGCCTCGGTGGTCGGAAGTATGGTTTCGGAAGAAGGAATTGCCGAGGACTCTGTTTCGGCCAAAACCGAGACACTCGCAGTAGGCCTAGCCGTGGTTTCAGCCGAAACCACGGGCCGCGAGTGTCGGTCCTTTTCCTTGCGTTTATTGACCATATGCGAAGTCAGAGTCTCCGACGGCATTTTATAAGCAAAAGCGGCTCCAAAAAATTCCTCTGCAAACTCCGACCGACGTCTAAGAGTTCGTCGGTTGAAGGAGGCACAGGCTAAACAGGCCGATACATCGTGGTCTGGGCCTAAGCAAGGAAGGCAGTAAGAATGGAAATCCTTATGAGGTATTTGTTTCCCACAAGTTAAACAATTATTTACTTTGTCTGACATCGGCTGAGGCAAGAAAGAGTTCCCAACGGGGTACTTAGCTTTTTTCGAAGTCTTCGGTAGCTGAAATCACTGGATCTGACCGACCGGCACTTGCGAACAGCTTCTGCTTCGGGCACCGCGTGGCAAGAAAGACTGAGGAAAATGGCGTCGGCTGATGCTTTTCTACCCCAGACGCTCTGACGTCGGGGAAAGTGCGACATCAGCTGAGGCCAGACCCAGACTTTGGAATCCGGCCGACCGACGGGCTGCCTGAGGCACGACAACCCATATGTTATGACTGCAGATGCATCCTTGAAGGACATCATCTGGATAGATTCTCAAGCAGTAACAAGTTCATAGGTATATACTAGGCTAATGACCACCACTGCCTTTATAAGCCTCTTAGTGTAATCCAACCCAGCCGTGCCCCTATATATAATATAGGCATTTATTAAAACAAGCCTTATTAGTTAGGATGTTTCTAGAATTTTGGGGGGGGTATATTAGTTAGGGCATTACTATCTGCCTCTATCAGAGACATGGTGGCCAGACCCAGTGTGAAAAATGTAGACTTCTTGCACTGGCAAGGAATCAAACTCGGGTCATCTGCTTGGAAAGCAGCTATGCTCACCACTATACCATGAATGCCACTACAGAAATCTGTCTATAGATCTGAGTGTTATCTCATCACACCATAAATGAACTCCAATTACACACGGACACTTACAGCATCCCTTGAAGCACAATTACGACAAAACCTTTCCCACCCCTGGACAAATACTTGTGCACAAATAGTTCTTAAACATGCTAAAAATTTAAAATCTGCCAAAGTGGAGTGAACTCTAACACTACCACACAAATGTTTATCATACTAGCAATAGCAAAATGCAATATGAAGGGGCACCCATTAAAAAAGTATGTTTATTTACAAGTAAGTCTTCTTTCCATTTGTAAATGAGAAAAATAGCTAGTTAGCACAGTGTAATGTTGAAGTTATCAATGCAAACCCAGCATACACAAGATGCTCCACTTTATTCTTGTATTTTGGTTTAAAGACCAGTAGTTGCATGGATTTAAAGTAACAATATGTTTCCTTGCCATGAAAGTTGGATAAGTCTTCAATTATACCCTTACTTTACAAAATACAAAGATGTTTACACTGTAACGTTTGTAAAAGTAAAATACAACCTCTGAAGTGGTAACAAAGATGAAAACAGCTGTTGCTATGAAAGGCATTTCAATATTCATTGTATCTCCTGGTTCAAAATGAGGCAATTTGAATGTTTCCAAAATAACATTTGAATATCCAAGAGAAGAGGTATGTTTTAACTGAAGAACACTTTTTAGGATGTTCTTAACAGAGGATTCTGCTAGTATCTGTAGAAAGGCTGGTATTCACAAAGGAAGGCAGAGTGCAACAGTATGAACTCTGACTGACAAATAAGCCATGTCTGAATCAAATCAATGGTCTCAACAGCTAAATAAGCTTTGTACAGAACAATAAAATGTTTGAAACATTGTGATACAATTAAGAACAAAAATCTCCTGCACTTTTAAGTAATACTTCTTTGTAAAGATTAAGTCTTCTGACCTCTTTTTAGATGCTTACCACTTGGGTGGAAAAGGAACTGATGTTAGGAATCAAAATTCTAACCTTCAGCATGAAAGGTTCAGAGTTTTGAGAAGGGATGTAATGCCCAGCCTTGCTGCTGCATCAGAATGGAATTAGGCAGAGGCAAGGGGCATGGCAGAAAAGTGATTAGGATTGTAAAGAGAATACATGCTGAAGGTCTTACGGATGGGAGTTGTATCACAACTCTGTTAACCAATGTTAGAAGAAGCATGGTGACAGACAGGTGGTGGTTTAAATGCTGCCACTAACAACTAATAAGAATGGTTACCAGGGGTATGGTCTCTCAACTCACACCACTGATGCCAACAAACAACTATGAATAACTACAGGACCTCTCAATACAGCCAGACCACAAGAGCATGCAAGATAATACTTACAGTTGTCCTGGGTATGGTCTGGCACTATCCACACTAAAGACCACTAAGCAGACTCTTTAGCTTAGCTCCCCAGACCCCTTTCTTACCATCCTCTCTTGATTTTTGAGGTCTTTGGGTGCTTACTAGCCCATAGCAACTGTAGCTTAAATAAAATATTACACATCACAAACTTTGGTGGTAGGCAGACAATATTCTGTAGCCTTCTGTCTCGGCTACTCGTGATTACCAGGCAGTGGACCACCCAGTTACTATTCACGCTTGATAATAACCACAATAATTATACACATAAATGACAGTGTTCAGCAAGGCAGTCTGATCAGTGGAGGTGGACGCCAGCACCTTGTAGCCAACTAACCCTAAATATCCTATTTTCAATTAATAAGTAAAAGGGAACAGAGTAGACCACAGGTTTTATTTTAAGTGAAAAATAAAAAAATACTTTACCTACAAATAATGAGTTAAACAATACAGTTTACAATTAAACAAACAGAGATGATGAACTGGATGCAGAAAAAAAAACAACTTTTGAACAAACAGATTGTAAGAAAGAAAACATCCAAATACAGCTACTCTTTCTTCTAGCAAATTCTCAACTAAAAGAACTACTGATTATTAAATAAACTTATCTGAATTTCCAGCTACAGACACAAATGCTGAGTAAAAATGATAGAATCTCCAGGTTACATTCATTCTCAACTCTTCTGATCTTCTCAACTACCTTCAGCTGTGCATTTTATCTTGTTTTCATACAAAAACAATAGAAGTAAGTGTAAAAGGTTAAATGTAGTTGGCAGGCTAGTGCACAATTGTAAAAGCATCCTGAAGTCATGGAAAAGTACTGAAAAGAAGCTTCTTGAGTTTCTATTTCCATAGCATGAGGCACTGGCTCTTGGTAATCATGTAGTAGAACAGAAATGTACTCCTTATTGGGACAAAATATAGATAACAAATACAAAATACATTTTCGACTGAACTTAGCATTTTCCTATTGGATATAGAATAATGGTCTGATGGATGAAGTGTACTGCCTTGTTATATTTCTATTGGGGGCTGTGGTTTCATAGATAACATTTATTACTTTGATAAGAAACATTATATAACTGTGTAAGCTTCCTAGTTCGGGGAGACATGACTTTCTGAGTACTGTCTCCTACACGTGTTTTTCCATTTCAATAAAAGAGTTGTACTTTGAACTGCCAAGAGACAAAGTATTTATTTATGAATTTTACCTTAACATAAGCAAGCACATTTTCAAATTTACATATTAATGAGTCTGTTTGCATGCCCTGGGTCTGCCATCACTTTAAAGAATCTAATTGCTCATTTTATGGCCCTTGGCTTCCTGACTGGAACAGCCACAAATCTTACAGTTACATTTTACACATCCTATATATAAAGCTGTGACTTCCAGTAGAAGGCAGAAGTTACGGCTTTACAACTTCAATTACAAATTCTGTATTGTTTATTCGGCATTTACAGAAAAATGTCACAAATTTAATAACAATTTCATGCTACAGAAAACTCATATAATGCAGATTACATTATATACTTTTCTTCTCCAAATTTTATCAGACTTAAATGCAGCTCATATATCTGCTACATTCTGATCCAGGAAACTGTGGAACATTTATAGGTTCATAGGTATATACTAGGACAATGTCCACTGGAGCCTTTATAAGCCAAGCATCCCAATACTATCTCACAAGTTCATTTGTCTTAAAGGTTATTTTAAGGAGCATATGTAAGCAAGAGCAAGATTTACAGGCTGCCTATGTCCATTAGACACATAGGTGCTGGACCCAGTGTGTGTATTTTTTAATTTCCCATCCACTAGTCCAGGTTTCTGCTGCATAGGGTCAGGGAAGAGCTCTACTTTACATGGATGGTATGCCTGTTCCAGAGAAGGGGAATTCTCTGAGATACATACTCATCCCTCTAACATCAACAAATGAAAACACTCACGAGTCACGAGCAGAAAATGTCATGGCTGTTTTTGACAAGAGTGAGCTATATGGATTTGGTTGGTTTTATCTTACTTTGCTTTGACAATTGTAAGAAAACACTGGAAAGGCACACATTAAGATCTGTATCCACATTAAAAAAAAAAAAAAAAAAACAAAACACAAACGTCATCCAAAGTATGTTGCATAGAATATGCTTCTCTGCACCTGCAATGAGGAATGCAGCCTATGAGAATTTGTTGCCTAAAGACTGTCGCCAATTCATCCTTGAGTTGCCACTCCCTTCCATAAATTGTGGCACTGGAAGGCTCAAGTTCGTTTCCCCCCACCCCCCCGAATGACAAACACACCCATCCTCCCCAAACCAGCTATAACAAGTACCCACGCTGCTAAGTGAACTTTGGTTGCTTGGCCATATTCAGTGCTTTAACCAGTTCCAACAATAAACTTGCCCCTTTATTTAATCTATTGTTATTACACACAATTGGAACATGGACATTGTGTGACCTGTGTGCTGTGACAAAAAAAAACATCTCTGCAACTGTTGATTAATCAATTACATAAAGTCTTGTTTGCTGAAATATGTCAACATTAGAGTTAAACATTTGGCAAACACTCAGAGGGTTGTGGAGAGTCCATAGAACATAGGTGAAAACTGGAAGTAGTGCAGAGCTTTATGGAATCTCATGTTCCATCTGCGAGATGGTCTCTATTTGGAAAGTGAAGATGAATCATTTTCCAAATACAAGGTAGTTATGCAACAGTCTAGTTGCAATCCTTAATGCTAACACCATCCTGAATGATTTTTATGAACTTCTTCAAATAATGGTTTTATGTCTTTTTTTTTTTTTTTTTTCTAAAACAAGAAACAGTTGGGCAGGAAATATGGATTGGTCTGACTGGGAGAAGCACTCTGTTTTGCCCTTTACTGACAAATGATCTATTAGCTTTGAAACTTTTTGTACATGATAGGGGGATGTCTGTGTAACTAGCTGCATTTAGTTTCTTTCATTTCTTTTTTTAAGCATTTTATTAAATCATCACATTTTAAAATGGCAATGGAAAAGAAAAGAAACCCAAAAATTGTAATGCAGCATATTTATGTCTTCTTTATAACTAACTTAATTCACTCCAACATTACATAAAATGCCTCCCCCTAAATCTCTCTTCCTTAAAACTCTCCAGCATGCATTCTTTCCTCGTGTTCCATTTACTTTGATGAAATGTGTTCATCCTTTTTTCTGAAGATGTGACCATACAGTTCTTTTATCTCCTTTACGATATTCAGAACTTCCATTATGTTTGTTACAGATTTTGATTTTCTAGTAATTATTTTTGTTTTGGAAGCCAAAAGCATTAAACTTAGCAATGCCTTACTAGGTCTAGGCAACTCAAATCCTATATTCAAGGCCAACAGAATAGCTTCCTTGGGGATGCCCAAGATGGTGGTTCACTGAAAAGCATGCAAACTAGAGCTCTCTCAGTGTGAAAACTGAGAAAGTGGTAGAAAAGCCAGAAAAAGTTAGAACTTTGGGAGAAATTCAGTTACTGGTTAACATATAAACTATCTGAATGTCAACAAATAATAGCCAATTTAAAAAAAAAAAAAACAAGAAAAATTTCTGGACGAGAACAACCTCAAGACTGAAGAGCAGGAAACATACCAAAGTGTTGCATTAGTGCAGGTGATGGATTCCCATAAGCTAGAAAAAAACAATACATCAAAAGCACTCAAAAGTGTTTAAAATAAGTGAGATAATGGCAGACTATGGATAAACAAACAAAAAAATGGATGGAGAAAAATAGATCAATCTGATGAAATTCCAAGTTTGGAGAAGTCAAAAAGGGAAAAGAGGGAATAAATGACAGAGACTGGTGCATCAAATGAAGAAACCATTCAGAAAACATGTTGGCTCTAGAAGATGGAGCATGAAGAGAAAACCTGACTGCAGTACCTCAGAAGCTGGGAGGTGTGGATTTATTAACTTTATTAGGGTAAAAAGTAACTAGACTAGTGATCCACAAGACAATTTGTTAATTCAGGGTCACTTCTGACTTACACTCCTAATTTTTAATTTTTTGCTCC